>NW_024382380.1:0-70339 GCF_016835505.1 Polypterus senegalus
ACTCCAAGGCCAGTTTCTGTAGCCGGGGGATCAGACCAGGTCCCGCCCGGCCACCACAACTCACACTGCACCCAACCTCCTTGACCCCTCCCATGGGTGGTGAGCCCATGGGAGGAGGCCCCATGTTACCTCTTGGGCTGTGCCGCTAGGCCCATGGGTGTAGGCCCAGCCACCAGGCGCTCGCCATGAGCCCCACCTCAGGCCTGGCTCAGAGGGGCCCGGTGACCAGCGTCGGGCAAGGAAAGCGTCGTCCACAGTTATTATTTTTCATTGGAGGTTTATTGAACCGTTCTTTGTCTCATCCCTCCCCTGGGTGTCATCCTGAAGTTTATGATGTTCTACTTTAATGACAAAATAAACTACGTGATTGAAGTGGAAATTCGAGATTGAAGTTGACATTTGGTGTTTTTTCCCACTGTGTCCTTTTGTTCTCTGTCCCCTAATAAGCTTTCATATGACACTCAGACAGTGAGCTACACTTCGACTTTTCATGAATTTGATATGTGATTTCTTTTTAATTTTCCCGGCACTGTTGGACTTTGTGAGCGTGAGCTTTCAAGTTTCTCCAAAGCGTTATGCCCTTTTCGATCAATTTCCCTTTTTTGTTGATTATACTACGGTTTAATTTAACAAATAGTATGTTTTCCTTTGCCTCCACTTGGTATTGCTGAAATTCTTATATTTTCCACCGTGCTTTCCCATTGTCTTTTCACGAAGGCTGAGCTTAAGGCGTTTTATATTCATTTGCATATTCAAGAGGCTAATTCTGGGAGGTTGGGGCGTTACATGAGGCGTGCCGAGCGTTATTTTTTCCGCTGATCGGGATTTATGTAGCGGAAGAGCGTAGAAGTTGGATACGCACATATTTCTGCATCTGGAATTTTCTGTCGTAAGCACATTTACTTTTTCTCGCCATGTTATAGTCGCGAGTTCTGCGTGGCGTTATACATGAGGCCCTGCAATTTAAAATTTAGGTGGGGCGTATTGCACTCTACGTCTGGCACCAGCACTTTAACAATGACTAACACAGCAGGCGCCAGTAAAGACTAACAATTATGTTGTGTTGTGTACTTCCGCCACTAGGTAGGGGATAAAGAGGCGATATGAAATGTTCTACAGTAAGTAGAGATAGAAGCGTGGTGTAGCACGGTTATCCGTTAACAGTTTGCTCATTATTGTAGGGTTAAATCTTACATTTAAGCATCACGAGTCTTCTCAGGCTAACAAAAGGACAAGAAAATGTCCACCAATTAAACAAATCAAATGAGCACACTTCAAACTGGAGACCATGACTCCCAACAAGTGTAATGAACTGAAGAGAGAGGAGTGACATGAGCCCACCTCAGCAGGTTGAACACCACATGTGCCTGCTTCATGCAAAATCATTTGAAGTCACTCGCAGACACACCAATGCTACTCCCATCAGAGAGCTGCAGTGGTCCCGTTTAATGACTGTGAGCCGAGCTGCATAGAGATGAGGTGGGATAACAAGAAGGTTCATCTTGACCAGGCTGAGCTGGAGATGAGGTCCCTTCATCTAGTTTGTATCATCAGTATGACATGTTGAGATTCTAATGGACATCGTGTGGTTCTCTGGATGGAACAAAAGGGGTTCAGCTGCTTGTTATCTGCATAGAATAAAACCATGGGACTGGATGATGTCGCTAGTGAGGTATATATAATAATAATTTTTTTTATATTTATATAGCTGTTCTATAAACAGAGAAGAGAGGTTCCAGCACCAATCCTTGGAACACACCCATGCGTTGGCACTTTGACATCTCTCCATGTTAGGACTCAGCAGAAGGAACTGCCAAGAGGTGGGAATTCAGACCACCTGAGGGCAGTCCTAGTATTGCCATTGAGGTCAAAAGAGCGACAGGAGGATCTGGAGGTTGATGGAGTTGAAGGCAGAGGAAGGATCTAGCAGGACGAGAATAAATGGCATGTTGGTGGTTCTAGCCAACTGTAACATGTGACTACTGTAAACTGGGTCCTCTGGGTGGAATGGCCTCTCTTGAAGTCACCACTGATTAGGATCAAGCTGTCTGTCCTGTTGAAAAAAAGTTAGAGAGTTAGTTAGAGACGGCACATTCCAGTGCTTTAGAAAAAGGAAGAGGAGAGACCCAGGCCAGAGTTGGGTCAGCGGGGCTTCTTGAGAAGAAGACTATTAGGGGCATTTGAGCAATGTGGGAAAGGGGCCTGTGCAGTGTGAGGTGTTGATGGCTCATGTAAGGAGTGAGGGAGGGTGGTGGTGTGAGGGGCCGGGGTCAAATGGACAGGTATTGGAGCAGCTAAAGAGGAGAAGTGTCAGTGGTGGAGAAAGAGAAGGAAGAAGAAAAAGAAGAAGAAGAAGAGTGCTGGCTGCTTTATGCACTGTGCTGTAGGTAGTAGAAGAGACAGCACTCCCAGGCTGTAAAATAAACTTGTGTCTGCCTGTCTGTGTAGGATTAGGATGGCTGTATGCTCTTCCGGTGGTCCACAACTATTTTCTATATTTTTACCATAAGTAACATGATAGTTCAAATTTGATACTAACCCTCACCTATTCTGTTTCTCTTCTCGTGCCATGGCCCACCTGCCAAGTTGTTGTGCCTGCTTATGGTAAAGTCAACCCTGAAAGAGGGATCGCAGGAATCGTGGGATAGAGAGGTCCTTTCACTGGATTGGCTGGCCCAGCACTGTATTTCAGATGGAATGGCCAAATGGGGAGGCAGCTTGATGGATGAGGTCTCCAGGACTATATACAAATCCAAACCATATTTTGTGATGTCATCCATTGTTAAATTCTGATCATTACTTCAAAAATTTTTATTTTTACACTGTATTGAGGAATTGTTCTGTTCTGTGTATTGTACTGTATTGACCCCTTCTTTTAGACACCCACTGCACACCCAACCTACCTGGAAAGGGGTCTCTCTTTGAACTGCCTTCCCTGAGGTTTCTTCCATTTTTTCCACTACTGGGGCTTTTTGGGAGTTTTTCCTTGTCTTCTTAGAGTCAAGGCTGGGGGCTGTCAAGAGGCAGGGCCTGTTAAAGCCCATTAAGCGTAACTCCTTGTGTGATTTTGGGGTATACAAAATAAATTGTATTGTATTGTATACAGTGGTGTGAAAAACTATTTGCCCCTTCCTGTTTCTTATTCTTTTGCATGTTTGTCACACAAAATGTTTCTGAGTATCAACAACATTTAACCATTAGTCAAATATAACACAAGTAAACACAAAATGCAGTTTTAAATGATGGTTTTATTATTTAGGGAAAAAAATCCAAACCTACATGGCCCTGTGTGAAAAAGTAATTGCCCCTGAACCTAATAACTGGTTGGGCCACCCTTAGCAGCAATAACTGCAATCAAGCTTTGCGTATAACTTGCAATGAGTCTTTTCCAGCTCTGGAGGAATTTTGGCCCACTCATCTTTGCAGAATTGTTGTAATTCAGCTTTATTTGAGGGTTTTCTAGCATGAACCGCCTTTTTAAGGTCATGCCATAGCATCTCAATTGGATTCAGGTCAGGACTTTGACTAGGCCACTCCAAAGTCTTCATTTTGCTTTTCTTCAGCCATTCAGAGGTGGATTTGCTGGTGTGTTTTGGGTCATTGTCCTGTTGCAGCACCCAAGATCGCTTCAGCTTGAGTTGACGAACAGATGGCGGACATTCTCCTTCAGCAATTTTTGGTAGACAGTAGAATTCATGGTTCCATCTATCACAGCAAGCCTTCAGGTCCTGAAGCAGCAAAACAACCCCAGACCATCACACTACCACCACCATATTTTACTGTTGGTATGATGTTCTTTTCTGAAATGCTGTGTTCCTTTTCGCCAGATGTAACGGGACATTTGCCTTCCAAAAGTTCAACTTTTGTCTCATCAGTCCACAAGGTATTTTCCCAAAAGTCTTGGCAATCATTGAGATGTTTCTTAGCAAAATTGAGACGAGCCCTAATGTTCTTTTTGCTTAACAGTGGTTTTGCGTCTTGGAAATCTGCCATGCAGGCCGTTTTTGCCCAGTCTCTTTCTTATGGTGGAGTCGTGAACACTGACCTTAATTGAGGCAAGTGAGGCCTGCAGTTCTTTAGACGTTGTCCTGGGGTCTTTGTGGGTCTCTCTAAGCTCTTGGGGTAATTTTGGTCGGCCGGCCACTCCTGGGAAGGTTCACCACTGTTCCATGTTTTTTCCATTTGTGGATAATGGCTCTCACTGTGGTTCGCTGGAGTCCCAAAGCTTTAGAAATGGCTTTATAACCTTTAGCAGACAGATAGATCTCAATTACTTCTGTTCTCATTTGTTCCTGAATTTCTTTGGATCTTGGCATGATGTCTAGCTTTTGAGGTGCTTTTGGTCTACTTCTCTGTGTCAGGCAGCTCCTATTGAAGTGATTTCTTGATTGAAACAGGTGTGGCAGTAATCAGGAAATTGAACTCAGGTGTGATACACCACAGTTAGGGTATTTTTGAACAAGGGGGCAATTACTTTTTCACACAGGGCCATGTAGGTTTGGATTTTTTTCTCCCTAAATAATAAAACCATCATTTAAAAACTGCATTTTGTGTTTACTTGTGTTATATTTGACTAATGGTTAAATGTGTTTGATGATCAGAAACATATATATGTGTGACAAACATGCAAAAGAATAAGAAATCAGGAAGGGGCAAATAGTTTTTCACACCACTGTATGTACTCAGATGGAGACAGGGTTCAAAATGGTAATAACATAGTGCTGCTCCAGATTCCTCCAACTGACCTAGCAGTGCCACTTCTTCCCAAATAGAATTAAATGCTCCTGCTAGCACAGACATCAATTGGCTTTTTAAATATACTGCTCAATAAAATGAAGGAAGACTTAACCATTCCATTCTAACACCAAATCAATGAAGCTTCGGGATACCAGTCTGTCCAGTTAGAAAGAAGAAGCGACTGTGAATGAACTTCACCTGCTTTGGTGCAAATGAAAGTGACAACAGGGGAACTGAAGAGGCAACAGAAAGACACCCCAAAAAGGGAATGGTGGCCACAGACAATTGCTCTCTCCTTATCCTTCCTGACTGCTTCTTCTCTATTTCTATGTTTTGCTAGTGTCCATGTCACTACTGGTAGCGTGGTGCGGTGCCTGCAACCGATTCAGGCTGCACAGGTAGTCCAGCTCCTCCAGGATGGAAGATGCCAGTGTAAAGTTTTCACTATCAGGCCCCATGAACAGCTTGTTTGAGTTTACAGAATATATGGCTGAGTACATACCCAACTTGTGCTGTTACTCAGCACTCCTGTACAGTTAAACCATTGTTGGTTCACATTTTTTAAATCACGTGAATCAGGAGTAGACTATCTAGTGATGACAATAATCCACACTGTGAGTAGATACAGTCAAACTCGGTTTTAACAAGCTCGGTTATGATGATTTTTCAGTTATAATAAAAAAAATATATATTTGTGAAAGATATACCAGCTATTTGCATGTAAATTTGCTCTTTTATAACAAGCAAAATCTTGGTTATTACAAACAACACTTAACCACATCCTGGTCTTTTGCGTGCCACTTAACGGAATAAATTTCAATATGCAATAAATTGCTTATCTGAGGCCTGGAACAATGTGGCGACTGTTAGCATACAGAATTGCTTCAGGAAATCAACATCTGATATTTTTGAAGAGAAGGATAAATTGCCATTATCTACATGGGTTCGACAAAACAATATTGAAATTAATAATGTAAATTATTACGACTATCAACACGTGGATGACTAATTGTTTACTATCGAATTCCTACTGAAAACAAAATCATAAATGCATTGCTTCAAAGAAGAAGCGATGATGAAGATGACAAGGAGGAAGGCGCTGCTGGCATACTGGATTGACCAGAACGCAGTTTACCAACCTTGTTTGATGCGAAAACACCTGCAATAGATTGATAGCATTTTTTCAAGGGACTGACGCGATAAAGCAAGCGCTCGATGCATTAAGAGGCAAACTGCGTGACTGTAGATTACAAAGTTTAAAACAAAAAAGTAATTTGGACTTTCTTAGAAAACAGTATATTGTACTTAATGTATGTTTTAATTATGGGCAAAATGTACATTTTTTCAATAAATCACTATTACTTTAATAGACTGAGTTAGTTTTTGTCAAATTCGCATTTCCCGGTTATAGCAAATTCTGCTTATAACGAAAGCAAATAGTGTGGTCCTATCAAACTCACTATAACCGAGTTTGAATGTATTTTGCCTTGACCAGCTGTTCCTCTAGGTCAGGGTCCTCAATCACGGTCCTGGAGGGCTGCAGTGGCAATTGCTTAATCAGAAGAGTAGTAATATATTAGGCATGTTCTGTCAAAATTTAATCCAAATTTGATTGATGAGATTAAGCATCGCCCCCTTTAAAATCGAAGACCGGAGTCCCGCCCCCACCAACCATCTGTTGTTTGTAGACCTTTGATGACCTTTCCGGAAGTCCCCTCCCCACCACCGGTTGTTTTGTTGACCTTTGATGACCTTGATCCGGGGCCCTGTTGATTGATGACAGGAAGTCCCCGCCCCCACCCATCTGCTGTTTGTTGACCTTTAGCCCTGCCATCTGTTTTCCCCAGGAAGCTGTCAAGGGCAATTTGATGGATGCCCCCACCCCTTGAACCACCCACCACCCGCCCTGCTTGGCCACCTGCCTTCCCCAATCTCACTGCCTTAAGGCAGTTGCGCTTCACAGCGACAGTAGGGTCTGACTAAACCTGTGTCCAGCGCTCCGAGCATATGGCTTAGTAGCCTCGGGGCATACCAATTGCAGCTTACAGCTATGTATCTTTTCGGGCCAGCGTGCAGCTTCGGCACTGACCATTTCAGGCCAATGAGGGGGCTGTCTGATCTGAGAGCCGGACAGCTTGCATTTCAGTGTGCCTGCGGGCTGCGCAGGGACTGCTTGTATTTCAGTGTGCGCTGTTGAAAGGCTTTGAAACTCAGAGCCTGTCTGTGAGATGGCTGTTGTTCTGTGTAAGAATTTTCCACGGAGATGTGAAGGAAAGGCAGCTTTGGCTTAGATAAAATACAAGGGGTTTACAAATGATATAAGCGTCGATTAGATAGATAGATATTTTAAAAATAATTGTTACATAGATACAAGGATTCTTACCCAAAGCAATATTGGCAGGAACGGCGACAAGTTAGATCGGTCTGACCGGAGCTTGTGTGTGTGTATGTCCTCGGAAGAAGGGGCCAGACATCAGGGGGCGCCTATCGGTGAGGCTTAGGCAGGCCCTTCAGTCTGGGTATGGATAGGAACATGCCTGAACTTGTCCAGGGTCCGGCTGCAACATGCCTGAACTTGTCTTTGGAAGAGGGGTGGGGGCTGGGAAGTGGTGGGGGTGGTGATGGCTTCAAGGGGGCCTAGGCAGCCCTTGGCATGTCTGAACTTGCCCTAGTGAGATGGGGCAAGGCAGGTGGCCAAGCAGGGCGGGGTGGTGGGTGGTTCAAGGGGTGGGGGCATCCATCAAATTGACCTTGACAGCTTCCTGGGGAAAACAGATGGCAGGGCTAAAGGTCAACAAACAGCAGATGGGTGGGGGCGGGGACTTCCTGTCATCAATCAACAGGGCCCCGGATCAAGGTCATCAAAGGTCAACAAAACAACCGGTGGGTGGGGAGGGACTTCGGAATTGGTCATCAAAGGTCAACAAACAACAGATGGTGGGTGGGGGCGGGACTTCCGTCTTCGATTTTAAAGGGCGATGCTTAATCTCATCAATCAAATTTGGATTAAATTTTGACAGAACATGCCTAACATATTACTACTCTTCTGATTAAGCAATTGCCACTGCAGTCCTCCAGGACCGTGATTGAGGACCCCTGACCTAGAGGAACAGCTGGTCAAGGCAAAATACAGTCAAACTCAGTTATAGTGAGTTTGACAGGACCGACACTATTTGCTCGTTATAAGCGTAATTCGCTATAACCGGGAAACGCGAATTTGACAAAAACTAACTCAGTCTATTAAAGTAATAGGGATTTATTGAAAAAAATGTACATTTTGCCCATAATTAAAACATACATTAAGTACAATATACTGTTTTCTAAGAAAGTCCAAATTACTTTTTTGTTTTAAACTTTGTAATCTACAGTCACGCAGTTTGCCTCTTAATGCATCGAGCGCTTGCTTTATCGCGTCAGTCCCTTGAAAAAATGCTATCAATCTATTGCAGGCGTTTTTGGCATCAAACAAGGTTGGTAAACTGCGTTCTGGTCAATCCAGTATGCCAGCAGCGTCTTCCTCCTTGTCATCTTCATCATCGTCTTCTTTTGAAGCAATGCATTTATGATTTTGTTTTCAGTAGGAATTCCGATAGTAAACAATTAGTCATCCACGTGTTGATAGTCGTAATAATTTACATTATTAATTTCAATATTGTTTTGTCGAACCCATGTAGATAATGGCAATTTATCCTTCTATTCAAAAATATCAGAGGTTGATTTCCTGAAGCAATTCTGTATGCTAACAGTCGCCACATTGTTCCAGGCCTCAGATAAGCAATTTATTGCATATTGAAATTTATTCCGTTAAGTGGCATGCAAAAGACCAGGATGTGGTTAAGTGTTGTTTGTAATAACCAAGATTTTGCTTGTTATAAAAGAGCAAATTTACATGCAAATAGCTGGTATATCTTTCACAAATATATATTTTTTTATTATAACTGAAAAATCATCATAACCGAGCTTGTTAAAACCGAGTTTGACTGTATCTACTCACAGTGTGGATTATTGTCATCACTAGATAGTCTACCCTGATTCACGTGATTTAAAAAATGTGAACCAACAATGGTTTAACTAGTACAGGAGTGCTGAGTAACAGCACAAGTTGGGTATGTACTCAGCCATATATTCTGTAAACTCAAACAAGCTGTTCATGGGGCCTGATAGTGAAAACTTTACACTGGCATCTTCCATCCTGGAGGAGCTGGACTACCTGTGCAGCCTGAATCGGTTGCAGGCACCGCCTCACGCTACCAGTAGTGACATGGACACTAGCAAAACATAGAAATAGAGAAGAAGCAGTCAGGAAGGATAAGGAGAGAGCAATTGTCTGTGGCCACCATTCCCTTTTTGGGGTGTCTTTCTGTTGCCTCTTCAGTTCCCCTGTTGTCACTTTCATTTGCACCAAAGCAGGTGAAGTTCATTCACAGTCGCTTCTTCTTTCTAACTGGACAGACTGGTATCCCTGAAGCTTCATTGATTTGGTGTTAGAATGGAATGGTTAAGTCTTCCCTTCATTTTATTGAGCAGTATATTTAAAAAGCCAATTGATGTCTGTGCTAGCAGGAGCATTTAATTCTATTTGGGAAGAAGTGGCACTGCTAGGTCAGTTGGAGGAATCTGGAGCAGCACTATGTTATTACCTATTTTGAACCCTGTCTCCACCTGAGTACATACAGTGGTGTGAAAAACTATTTGCCCCTTCCTGATTTCTTATTCTTTTGCATGTTTGTCACACATATATATGTTTCTGATCATCAAACACATTTAACCATTAGTCAAATATAACACAAGTAAACACAAAATGCAGTTTTTAAATGATGGTTTTATTATTTAGGGAGAAAAAAATCCAAACCTACATGGCCCTGTGTGAAAAAGTAATTGCCCCTTGTTCTAAAATACCCTAACTGTGGTGTATCACACCTGAGTTCAATTTCCTGATTACTGCCACACCTGTTTCAATCAAGAAATCACTTCAATAGGAGCTGCCTGACACAGAGAAGTAGACCAAAAGCACCTCAAAAGCTAGACATCATGCCAAGATCCAAAGAAATTCAGGAACAAATGAGAACAGAAGTAATTGAGATCTATCTGTCTGCTAAAGGTTATAAAGCCATTTCTAAAGCTTTGGGACTCCAGCAACCACAGTGAGAGCCATTATCCACAAATGGAAAAACATGGAACAGTGGTGAACCTTCCCAGGAGTGGCCGTCACCAAAATTACCCCAAGAGCCGCAGAGACCCACAAAGACCCCAGGACAACGTCTAAAGAACTGCAGGCCTCACTTGCCTCAATTAAGGTCAGTGTTCACGACTCCACCATAAGAAAGAGACTGGGCAAAAACGGCCTGCATGGCAGATTTCCAAGACGCAAACCACTGTTAAGCAAAAGAACATTAGGGCTCGTCTCAATTTTGCTAAGAAACATCTCAATGATTGCCAAGACTTTTGGGAAAATACCTTGTGGACTGATGAGACAAAAGTTGAACTTTTTGGAAGGCAAACGTACCGTTACATCTGGCGTAAAAGGAACACAGCATTTCAGAAAAGAACATCATACCAACAGTAAAATATGGTGGTGGTAGTGTGATGGTCTGGGGTTGTTTTGCTGCTTCAGGACCTGAAGGCTTGCTGTGATAGATGGAACCATGAATTCTACTGTCTACCAAAAATTGCTGAAGGAGAATGTCCGCCATCTGTTCGTCAACTCAAGCTGAAGCGATCTTGGGTGCTGCAACAGGACAATGACCCAAAACACACCAGCAAATCCACCTCTGAATGGCTGAAGAAAAGCAAAATGAAGACTTTGGAGTGGCCTAGTCAAAGTCCTGACCTGAATCCAATTGAGATGCTATGGCATGACCTTAAAAAGGCGGTTCATGCTAGAAAACCCTCAAATAAAGCTGAATTACAACAATTCTGCAAAGATGAGTGGGCCAAAATTCCTCCAGAGCTGTAAAAGACTCATTGCAAGTTATCGCAAACGCTTGATTGCAGTTATTGCTGCTAAGGGTGGCCCAACCAGTTATTAGGTTCAGGGGCAACTACTTTTTCACACAGGGCCATGTAGGTTTGGATTTTTTTCCCTAAATAATAAAACCATCATTTAAAACTGCATTTTGTGTTTACTTGTGTTATATTTGACTAATGGTTAAATGTTGTTGATACTCAGAAACATTTTGTGTGACAAACATGCAAAAGAATAAGAAAACAGGAAGGGGCAAATAGTTTTTCACACCACTGTATACAATACAATACAATTTATTTTGTATACCCCAAAATCACACAAGGAGTGACGCAATGGGCTTTAACAGGCCCTGCCTCTTGACAGCCCCCCCAGCCTTGACTCTCTAAGAAGACAAGAAAAAACTCCCAAAAAGCCCCAGTAGTGGAAAAATGGAAGAAACCTCGGGAAGGCAGTTCAAAAGAGAGACCCCTTTCCAGGTAGGTTGGGTGTGCAGTGGGTGTCTAAAAGAAGGGGTCAATACAGTACAATACACAGAACAGAACAATTCCTCAATACAGTGTAAAAATAAAAATTTTTGAAGTACGTATCAGAATTTAACAATGGATGACATCACAAAATATGATTTGGATTTGTATATAGTCCTGGAGACCTCATCCATCAAGCTGCCTCCCCCATTTGGCCATTCCACATCTAAAACAGTGCTGGGCCAGCCAATCCAGTGAAAGGACCTCTCTATCCCACGATTCCTGCGATCCTCTTTCAGGGTTGACTTTACCATAAGCAGGCACAACAACTTGGCAGGTGGGCCATGGCACCGAGAACAGAAACCGAATAGGTGAAGGTTAGTATCCAGTTATAGCTATCATGTTACTTATGTAGAAAATATAGAAAATAGTTGTGGACCACCGGGAGAGCATACAGCCATCCTAATCCAACACAGAGAGGCAGACACAAGTTTATTTTACAGCCTGGGAGTGCTGTCTCCCTGCTCCCCACAGCACAGTGCATAAAGCAGCCAGCACTCTTCTTCTTCTTCTTTTTCTTCTTCCTTCTCTTTCTCCACCACTGACATTTCTATCCTCCTCTTTAGCCACTCCAATGCCTGTCCACTTGACCCCCGGCCCCTCACACCACCCTTCCCTCACTCCTTAAATGAGCCATCAACACCTCACACCGCACAGGCCCCTTTCCCACATTGCTCAAATGCCCTAATAAGTCTTCTTCTCAAGAAGCCCCGGCTGACCCAACTCAGGCCTGGGTCTCTCCTCTCCTTTTCTCTAAAGCACTGGAATGTGCCGTCTCTAACTAACTCTCTAACTTTCTTCAACAGGACAGACTGCTTGATCCTAATCAGTCGGGCTTCAAGAGAGGCCATTCCACCGAGAGGACTCAGTTTACCGTAGTCAACATGTTACAGTTGGCTAGAACTACCAACATGCCTTCTATTCTCGTCCTGCTAGATCCTTCCTCTGCCTTCAACTCCATCAACCTCCAGATCCTCCGTGCTGCCCTCTTTGACCCTGGCAATACTATGACTGCCCCTCAGGTGGTCTGAATTCTACCTCTTGGGCAGGTCCTTCTCTGTGTCCTAACATGGAGAGATGTCAAAGGTGCACCAGCATGGGGGTGTTCCAAGGATTGGTGCTGGACCCTCTGCTCTTCTCTGTATATAGAACAGCTATATAAATATAAAAAATTATTATTATATACCTCTTCACTGGCCCCTATCATCCAGTCCCATGGTTTCTTCTATGCAGATAACAAGCAGCTGAACCCCATTTGTTCCATCCAGAGAACCACACAATATCCATTAGAATCTCAACATGTCTCACTGATATTGCAAACTAGATGAAGGGACACCATCTCCAGCTCAGCCTGGTCAAGATGAACCTTCTTGTTATCCCACCTCATCTCTATGCAGCTCGGCTCACAGTCATTAACGGGACCACTGCAGCTCTCTGATGGGAGTAGCATTGGCATGTGTCACCGAAAGTGGCTTCAAATGATTCAAAATGCAGAGGCACATGTGGTGTTCAACCTGCTGAGGTGGGCTCATGTCACTCCTCTCTTCAGTTCATTACACTGTTAAGAGTCATGTTCCAGTTTGAAGTGTCCTCATTTGGTTTGTTTAATTGGTGGGCATTTTCTTGTCCGTTTTGTTAGCCTGAGAAGACTCCGTGATGACGCAATTAAAGATTTAAACCTACAATAATGAGCAAACTGTTAACGCGTGAACACGCAGCTACACCACGCTTCTATCTCTACTTACTGTAGAACATTTCATAACGCCTCTCTTTATCCCCACCTAGTGGCGGAAGTACACAACACAAATATAATTGTTAGTCTTTACGCTGGCGCTGCTGTGTTAGTCATTGTTAAAGTGCTGGTGCCAGACGCTAGAGTGCAATACGTCCCACCTAAATTTTAAATTGCAGGGCCTCATGTATAACGCCACGCCAGAACTCGCACTATAACATGGCGTAAGCACAAAAGCGAAATGTGCTTACGCACAGAAAATTCCAGATGCAGAAATATGTGCGTGCTCAACTTCTACGTTCTTCGCTACATAAATCCCGATCAGCGTGAAAAGTAACGCTGCGGCACGCGCTTCATGTAACGCCCCAACTCCTCCCAGAATTACGCCTCTATTGAATATGCAAATGAATATAAATCGCACTTAAGCTCAGCCTTCTGTGAAAAGACAATGGGAAAAGCACGGTGAAAAATATAAGAATTTCAGCGTAATACCAAGTGGAGGCAAAGGAAAAACATACTATTTGTTAAATTAAACCGTAGTATAATCAACAAAAGGAAGTTGATCGAAAGTGACATAACGCTTTGGAGAAACTTGAAAGCTCACGCTCACAAAGTCGCACAGTGCCGGAAATTAAAAAAGAAATCACATATCAAATTCGGTGAAAAAGTCGAAGTTGTAGCTCACTGTCTGAGTATCATATGAAAGGTTACATTAGGGTACAGAGAACAAAAGGCACACAGTGGGGAAAAAGCACGAAATGTCAACTTCAATCTCGAAATTTCCACTTCAATCACGTGTTTATTTTGTCATTAAAGTAGAACATCATAAACTTCAGGGATGACACCCAGGTGAGGATGAGACAAAGAACGGTTCAATAAACCTCCAATGAAAAATAAAAACTGTGGACGACGTTTTCCCTTGCCCGGACGCGGGTCACCGGGGCCCCCCTCTGGAGCCAGGCCTGGAGGTGGGGCTCGATGGCGAGCGCCTGGTGGCCGGGCCTACACCCATGGGGCTCGCGGGCACAGCCCGAAGAGGTAACATGGGTCCTCCTCCCCATGGGCTCACCACCTATGGGAGGGGCCAAGGAGGTTGGGTGCAGTGTGAGTTGGGTGGTGGCCGAAGGCGGGGACCTTGGCGGTCTGATCCTCGGCTACAGAAACTGGCTCTTGGGACGTGGAATGTCACCTCTCTGAAGGGGAAGGAGCCTGAGCTAGTGCGCGAGGTCGAGAGGTTCCGCTAGATATAGTCAGACTCACCTCGGCACAGCTTGGACTCTGGAACCAATCTCCTTGAGAGGGGCTGGACTCTCTACCACTCTGGAGTTGCCCCCGGTGAGGCGCCGAACAGGTGTGGGCATACTTATTGCCCCCGACTCAGAGCCTGTGCATTGGGGTTTACCCCGTGGGCGAGAGGGTGGCCTCCCTCCGCCTCGGGTGGGGAAGGGTCCTGACTGTTGTTTGTGCGTATCGCCCGAATAGCAGTTTGGAGTATCCACCCTTTTTGGAGTCTCTAGAGGGTGTGCTAGACAGCATACCTTCTGGGGATTCCCTCGTTTTGCTGGGAGACTTCAATGCTCACGTGGGCAATGACAGTGAGACCTGGAAGGGCGTGATTGGGAGGAATGGCCCCGATCTGAACCCGAGCGGTGTTTTGTTATTGGACTTCTGTGCTCGTCCACGGATTGTCCATAACGAACACCATGTTCAAGCATAAGGATGTTCATATGTGCACTTGGCACCAGGACACCCTAGGCCTCAGGTCAATGATCGACTTTGTGGTCGTGTCGTCGGACTTGCGGCCATATGTCTTGGACACTCGGGTGAGAGAGGGGCGGAGCTGTCAACTGATCACCACCTGGTGGTGAGTTGGCTCGATGGTGGGGAAGATGCCGGTCAGACCTGGTAGGCCCAAGCGTGTTGTGAGGGTCTGCTGGGAACGGCTGGCAGAGTCCCCTGTCAGAAGTAGCTTCAACTCCCACCTCCGGCAGAACTTCAACCACGTCCCGAGGGAGGTGGGGGACATTGAGTCCGAATGGGCCATGTTCCGTGCCTCTATTGTTGAGGCGGCTGACCGGAGCTGTGGCCGCAAGGTGGTCGGTGCCTGTCGTGGCGGCAATCCCGAACCCGTTGGTGGACACCAGCGGTGAGGGATGCCGTCAAGCTGAAGAAGGAGTCCTATAGGACTTTTTTGTCCTGTGGGTCTCTGGAGGCAGCTGATAGGTACCGGCAGGCCAAGCGAACGCGGGCTTCGGTTGTTGCTGAGGCAAAACTCGGGCATGGGAGGAGTTTGGAGGCCATGGAGAACGACTTTCGGACGGCCGAGGAGATTCTGGTCCACCGTCCGGCGTCTCAGGAGGGGGAAGCAGTGCAGTGTCAACACCGTATATAGTGGGGATGGTGCGCTGCTGACCTCGACTCGGGACGTTGTGGGTTGGTGGGAGGAGTACTTCGAAGACCTCCTCAATCCCACTAACATGCCTTCCAATGAGGAAGCAGAGCCTGGGGACTCTGAGGTGGGCTCTCCCATCTCTGGGACTGAAGTCACCGAGGTGGTCAAAAAACTCCTTGGTGGCAGGGCCCCCGGGGGTGGATGAGATACCGGAGTTCCTTAAGGCTCTGGATGTTGTAGGACTGTCTTGGTTGACACGCCTCTGCAACATCGCATGGACATCGGGACAGTGCCTCTGGATTGGCAGACGGGGTGGTGGTCCCCTCTTTAAAAGGGGACCGGAGGATGTGTTCCAACTATAGAGGGCTCACACTCCTCAGCCTCCCTGGAAAAGTCTATTCGGGGTTCTGGAGAGGAGGGTCCGCTCTACATGTGTTTTGTGGACTTGGAAAAGGCATTCGACCGTGTCCCTCAGGGAATCCTGTGGGGGGTGCTCCGGGAGTATGGGGTACCGGACCCCCTGATAAGAGCTGTTCAGTCTCTGTACAACTGGTGTCAGAGCTTGGTCCGCATTGCCGCAGTAAGTCAAGCCCGTTTCCAGTGAGAGTTGGACTTCACCAGGGCTGCCCTTTGTCACTGATTCTGTTCATAACTTTTATGGATAGAATTTCTAGGCGCAGCCAGGGTGTTGAAGAGGTCCGGTTTGGTGGACTCAGAATCGGGTCACTGCTTTTGCAGATGATGTTGTCCTGTTTGCTTCATCAGGCTGTGATCTTCAGCTCTCTCTGGATCGGTTCGCAGCTGAGTGTGAAGCGGCTGGGATGAGAATCAGCACCTCCAAATCGAGAGCATGGTCCTCAGCCGGAAAAGGGTGGAGTGCCCTCTCAGGGTTGGGGGAGAGATCCTGACCCAAGTGGAGGAGTTCAAGTATCTCGGGGTCTTGTTCACGAGTGAGGGAAGAATGGAGCGTGAGATCGACAGGCGGACCGGGCTCTGCATCGGTCTGTCGTGGTGAAAAAGGAGCTGAGCCGTAAGGCAAAGCTCTCAATTTACCAGTCGATCTACGCTTTTTTTAGAGCCGCTGCTCCTCCGCATCGAGAGGAGTCAGATGAGGTGGCTCGGGCATCTGATCAGGATGCCTCCTGGACACCTCCCTGGTGAGGTGTTCCGGCACGCCCAACCGGGAGGAGGCCCGGGGAAGACCCAGGACACGCTGGAGGGACTATGTCTCCCCGGCTGGCCTGGGAACGCTTTGGGATTCTCCCGAAGAGCTGGAAGAAGTGGCGGGGAGAGGGAAGTCTGGGCCTCTCTGCTTGCTGCTGCCCCCGACCGACCTCGGATAAGCGGAAGAGGATGGATGGATGGATGGATCATAAACTTCATCTTAATATCGTTTATTTAACCAGTTTCTCAAATCACATCGTAATTAAAGTATAGCACGTTAAATGCTTTGATTTGTATTTGATCTTCTTTGTGCTCTGTGTGTGAATCACTACTTGCTTCTTAAACCGCTCTCTTACTCCGACAGGACACAGAATCCATTACATTCGTGATATTACAGCTCTCTGAATAACTAAAATACTGAGATGTATACGTGATATCATTTTCATGATGATAGGAGTTAAAGCATGTTATTAAACATGGGAACATGGCGCAGTGATTGTGTGCGACCTTCAATGAAATTATTTATTGCAGCAGTAGGCAGAGAAAGAAACTGTGGCTCCTTCGCCTGCCAATGTCAATATGTTATCTTATGCACGGTGGATGGCCACGTCCGTTTGGACACTGCATAGCCGCCTCGTGCTCATGACAGAAGCGCTTAACTTTTGTTGAAATTTGCGCTGAGTTTTTAGCTTTGTCGTTATTTTCTCTTTCTGTTTTATATTCAATATATATTGGCATGGCCGCCCTGCAGTCCTTGCTTTTCTTTCTCCAAGTAACCGATCGCCACACAATCAGCTCTGTAATAGACGCGTTAAGCCATCTGTAAGCTTAGAGCCGATTCTTAAAATGTTTAAGGAACATTGAAATATCTTCGTGGCACGTTTAATTATTCTATCCTTCACACCAGTCCCAGTGAAGAATATAGATTATCTAAATGAAGTAAAAGTTTTATCTGTATAATATAATCAACATATTTTGCTGCATTTCATCTAAAAATGATATCGTCATTTTATGTAAATACGCGACTTTATAAAGTGGCACAGGTAGTGCGATATTATAACTGTAGTGCAAGTTTACAGTGGGGTGATTGCACTTATAAGTAGAAACAGTTCTACAAGGAGCACTTGATTGAGTGCGCTATAGTTCTGGGATGAAACGGTTTCTAAACCGCGAGGTCCGTACAGAAATGGCTTTGAAACGTTTTGCCGTGGCTGAGACAGCGTGTCCTTAAAGCTGTATACCGATAATTCTCTTTCCGATCAGCTGCTGCTGTGATTCACACTCAGATACAGTGATATAAATACTCAGAGTGGTGCAGTGAGAGTAATATGGAAACAGATGATCTGCTGTGGCAAACGGAGCAGCTGAAAGAAGAAGAAGAAGTGAGAGTAACAACGCTTAAAGCAGTTATGGTATATGGAATACTATGGCTATTCCCTCTACCATTATATTGTTACAAGTTAATTACAATCAGATACATTAAACTAATAAACAATACGCGGTTAATTTCAGTGTATTTATAAAGCGCGTCAGGAAAATAAGGAGTAACCACACAGGAATAGTAGCACTGCTTTGACGCGGGTGCCGCCAGTCTGCCAAACCGAGCGGAGAACTTATGCACGACAGGGTATGAGGTACCGTGGAAAGTGCGTGGCTTTAGCCAAGTGTAGGTTTTATACATCATGATTTGAATGTGGAAAAGTTCTTACGTTAACATTTCTGTGCGTCACGCACCGCTTATACATGAGGCCCCAGGTCAGTCCGTACTTTTTAAAATTCATATGTGAAACCGATCGGATGTTTTAAGAGAACTGTCATTACAAAAATAAACCAAAAAACAATGGAATCCAAACTTTTACAAGGTGTTTATGCCGCTGTCGTAACAATTCATCTCATCCAACCCTGCCAGATGGCGCCCTCCTGTCCAGTCTCCTGTCTTATGTGTCGCTTCTTTCTATGAAGACCGCAGTGGTAACTGTGCTCAAAATAACAGCTCCGATCTTTAGTTTTTCGTGTCTTGGTTCTCTTCTTTGCTGTTACAAGCTGACGAAATCACAGATATCCTGAACTGAAACAGCGATAAAGGAGTGCAGCGACCACCATCTGTGAATGAGGTGTCTGTTTGAATACCCTAAATCACAGAACATTCAGGAGAGATGCGCTCTGCTCATATCAGATTGGGACAGACAGACAGAGAGATGTGAAAGGCACTATATAGAAGCAAAAATTAATGAATAAGCTACACAGATAGAAAAGATCGCCTTTGAGCAATAAAGACGTCAACCACAGCTCAGCTTGTGTCAGTAAATCACTCCTTTTATTAACAATTGTACTTTGACAAGTGTACTTTTTATAATTCAATCAATACAAATATAGAATTGCAGATATATAATTTTGTATAAGTAGAGTAGAGTTTTCCTCATTTTTCTTTCATTTGTGTCGCTCAAAGTGCACTTCAGTGTTGCACCAACTTGCTTAAAAACAAACTCGTTAAACAACAAACCTAAATGGTGGAGCTCAGGCCTTAGGAGAGTTCTGTTATTTTTACATATTTCTCTATAATAAAAGAAAATCTTGAGACGAGACGAGACTATTGCCAAGAGATTTATTCAAGTGGGTCCCGCCCTCCTCTCAAGCATTTCAGTATTTTGGGACTCAAAAGAAAAAAAGTGTTTAAAGAAATATCCTAAAGCTTTCGTTAATTCAACAAATATAACTAAGGCTGGCTTTCCTGGTTATTGTCACAGAGATAATCGTCACAAACAACACACTTATCACAGAAAGAAATATGATAAAATTGTGATGATCGATAAATCAGTGATTGTACTGTATAACCTGCATTTGCTCAAGCGATTTGATTGTCATATTAATGTCGAGTATAGTGCATCGGTTATGAGTATTAAGTACATCTACAAGTACATTCATAAAGGTCACGTAGAGTACGTGTAACTTTATCCAAAGCACAGTCTCAGGATGAAGTTCAAGTATATTTAGATACTCGGCATGTCAGTGCAATAGAAAGTGGGTGACATTTAATGGAATTGCCAAAGCGCCGTCAAAGTCATTCTGTTGAATTATTACTATTTAATTTACCAGGTCAGAATATGATTCAAATTAAAAGGCAAAGAAGCTGAAGCTTTACAGGAAGATAAAACTAAAAATACAAAATTATTGGATTATTTTGAACTTAATAAAACTGACATAAATGCAAAAGCATATACATATGCACAAATTCCTCAACATTACACGTGGGAGAAACATAAAGGAGTTTAGCTTCCAAGGAAAATTAATTGCAAAAATGTTGTTCGATTAAATATTATATCAGCAAAAGATATTTAGTAGTTTCATTTAAAATTGTTCTTATGTGAATTGAAAGGAACAATTTTGTATAGTGATGTTCTAACTCTAGATGGGACTATTTACGGTACTTTTCAAGAAGCGGCACGAGCAGCTGGATTATGTAAATCAAACGACTGTATCTTCAAAATTATGTCTGATACCACTTCCATAATGATGCCTGACAAATCAAGACACTTCTTCATGTAATTATGACGGGGGAAGTTGATGCTTTAAAATTGTGGTAAGCATTCAAAGGACCATTATCTGAAAAGTCGAATGAACAAACGGCTCTTTCGATCATCAAAGAATTGTTACAAGCAGGACATTTAATGGTGCAGCAATTTGATCTTCCAGAAGAAATGGATGAATCTGAGGTAAAGAAAGAGATAACAGCAGATGAAGATTTAACTGTGGAAGGCCATGGAAAATGATATTGGGAAATGTACTCACAATTAAGCGATGATCAAAGAGCAGTTTTCGACACAATTTAAAAATGAATTCTCAGTGAAATTTGTCAGCGGTTATTCTTCATAGATGGACCTGACAACACATCAGCTTACCAAATCACGAATGACAGAGCCACGAGGTGAGAGCGAATTGAGCAGGGGCAGAGCCTCCTAGTTTTTATCAGGTAAATGAGTTTATTCTAAATTGTGGTGATTGTAAAACTTCATCAATATAGTAAGACAACATTCAATCATTTTTCACCTTTACCAAAAAGTAAAACTTTTCTTTTACTTTCCTCGTATGTTGTATTAATCCTCTCTTTTTGTCACAGTTTCCTCCACTTCATACTCAAAGTCGTTGTTGCTCTCTATATCAGTAATGTGTTTATTTAAAATGTCACGGGTTTGTCTCATTTCTTCAAGTTTATTCAATCCTGCTTTAATCTGAGATTGCAATCCTTCCACTACTGTCTCCAAGCGCCGCGCTTTTAAGAACCTCATTTGTTAGTGCTAAACTTTTGTCATCCATCTCCTCTAAGGAATTAAAAACTTCTCCATGCTCTTTGCACCCATGTCCCAAAACATTTTGTCAAACATCAGACCATCACTGCTATTAGTGTCATCATTATTAGCAAAAAGGGCCGAATTATTAAATTTGAAAAATAAAGGGCTGCCTTTGTCATCTTTTTGGAATGGTATGTTAGACTCCGTGATGGCATCCAGAACTGGTGGACGCTGTCCATCTGCAAATGTGATCAGGACTAGGATGTTACTGGCTATGTCTTGTAGCACCAATTCTAAACATTATCAATAATTCATTATTGCATGGCACAGTACCTGATGCACTAAAAGTGTCAGTCATTAAACCATTACTTAAAAAGTCAGACCTAGACCCACACATACTAAATAACTATAGGCCTATTTCAAATTTACCATTTCTCTCTAAAATACTAGAGAAAGTAGTCGCCAGTCAGCTTCAGTCACACCTTACGCATTACAATTTATTTGAGAAATTCCAGTCTGGCTTTCGCACTGGTCATAGTACAGAAACGGCACTAACACGGGTTGTAAATGACATTCTGATATCCTCTGATGAAGGAAATTCCACTGTAATTATGTTGTTGGACTTAAGTGCAGCGTTTGACACCATTGACCATTCTATTTTACTGCACAGGCTAGAAAACGATGTTGGGCTTACAGGCCCCGTGCTCGCTTGGTTCAATTCTTATTTATCAAATCGATTCCAGTATGTACAGAAATGTGCTGACAGTACTCCATCATTATACACAGAAGTTGAATATGGTGTCCCCAGGCTCAGTACTGGGACCTTTACTGTTTTCACTTTACATGCTTCCACTGGGATCTCTCATTAGGAAACATAATGTTAATTTTCACTCGTATGCAGATGACACCCAGTTATACCTTTCATTTAAATCAAATGAAGTTTCTCCGATGTTGTCTTTAATTAGTTGTGTTAGTGAATTAAAGGAATGGATGAATGAGAACTACTTGTCTTTAAATACAGATAAAACAGAGATGTTAATTGTTGGAGGGAATGACGCTGATCACAGCAATATTTTGTCGTCATTTAACTCAGTTGGAATCCCAATTAATTTTACTGAATCAGCCCGCAATCTAGGAGTTATCTTTGACTCTAGCATGTCATTTAAAGCGCATATTACAAAGTCGTCCAAAACCTGTTTTTTCCATCTTAAAAATATTAGGAAATTAAGGCGCTTTCTAAATAAACAGGATTGTGAGAAATTAATTCATGCATTTATCTCTAGTAGGATTGACTACTGCAATGCGGTGTTCACTGGCTGTTCAAACTGTTCTCTATACAGCCTCCAGTTAATCCAAAATGCGCTGCAAGAATTATTACAAGAACAAGAAAATATGAACACATAACCCCAGTTCTTAAATCTTTACACTGGCTCCCAGTTAAATTTAGGGCAGATTTCAAAATCCTCCTTTTAACATATAAAGCATTAAATGGCCAAGGTCCAGCTTACTTGTCTGAACTTATCATGACTTACAAACCTGAGCGCACATTAAGATCTCAAGATGCCGGTCTGCTTAGGATTCCAAGGATTAATAAAATAACAGTGGGAGGTCGAGCTTTTAGTTACAGGGCCCCTAAACTGTGGAATGGTCTTCCTGCTTCCATAAGAGATGCCCCTTCAGTCTCAGCCTTTAAATCCCGGCTGAAGACTCACTACTTCAGTTTAGCATATCCTGACTAGAGCTGCTGATTAACTGTACAGACTGCATCTCTGTTGTTAGTCATTAGCACTATAACATAAGTAACATGATAATTATATTTGAATACTAACCCTCACCTATTCTGTTTCTTTTCTCGGTACCCAAATGTGGCCATTGGTGCCACGGCCCACCTGCCAAGTTGTTTGCCTGCCTATGGTAAAGTCATCCCTGATGGAGGATCACAGGAATCATGGGAAAGAGGGTCCTTTCATCGGAGCAATGTTTCAGCCGTGGCATGGCCAAATGGAGATGCAGCTAGATGGATGAGGTCTCCAGGACTCTAAAATATCGAAACCTAATTATGTCATATCATCTACTGTTAAACCGTAATTCTAAAATTTTTATTATGCTGTCTTAAGGAATTGTTCTGTTGTGTATATTGTATTGTATTGACCCCCTACTTTTGACACCTACTGCACGCCCAACCTACCTGGAAAGGGGTCTCTCTTTGAACTGCCTTTCCGAGGTTTCTTCCATTTTCCCTACAAGGTTTTATTGGGAGTTTTTCCTTGTCTTCTCAGAGAGTCAAGGCTGGGGGCTGTCAAAGGCAGGGCCTGTTAAAGCCCATTGCGGCACTTCCTGTGTGATTTTGGACTATACAAAAATAAACTGTATTGTATTGTATTGTATTGTATTGTCTTTACCCAAAATTGATAAAATGGAGTCAAAGACGTACTTCTAAATGCGTGTCTGTCGAGCTTGGGAGGCCTGAACTACAAAGCACAGTGCGGTAATGTGCTGGACACCCTGTGGAGATGAAAAACATTCTCATATCTGTTCAGTGATTTCTTTGTCCCGATCAATTACTCCAAAACCTGGTGTGTCGATTATAGTGAAGGAATATGGGACCTTAAACCAAGACTGATAGTTCATTTCATAGGCAGTGACAGCAGATGTCTTGCTTGAAGCTTGACTTTTAGATGTTTCTTCATGGATTAATTTGAACCTGAAGTCATCCTCCCTCTGGACACCTAAGATGTAGTTGACCATTCCGTTGATCAGGGTAGATTTGACAGAACCTGTGGTTCCGAGGACCATAATAGTTTTTCCAGGTTTATTGGATGTCCTGTTTCCAAAGGTGCATTTTGCAATATTGTTCTCATTATTCATGAACTCTGATTTCAAAGGCAAAAGGTAAAGTCCAGGGTTTCCATCTTTAATCTTCTCACTTTGATGTTTTATTGCAAGTTTACCTTTAAGTTTTTAACAGGTAGTGTCTTCTCTTCAATTGTGTCGCTGGCCTGACTCACACCAACTTGACAAACGGCTCTGTGTCTGAATTGATATGTTGTATCAGCAAGTAACTTTGTAATTTTAACCTGTTCAACGGTGCATCTTGTGTCCACAGTCTTCCAATCTTCGTCTTCAGGTAGTTTATACTCCACTCTGTGTCCTTCTGACTCAAACTTCTGGACTTGTAACTTTAGGGTTACGCTGTTGTCTGTTCGAGAATCAGTCACAAGAGGCTCAGGTTTACATGGAAGCTGAAATTTATGGCTGATGAGACTCCCAGATGTATAAAGATAGATTGTCACCCCAGGAGATTTGTCATCAGGGATGGAGTAAACAAGAAATCTCGTTGTCATGCTACTTTGGTTAATTTCAGCAAACTCAATGAATTGCTGGGAATGCTGTCTTAAATTATGGATGATTAACTCTTCACTTGGCTCTGACAGATGATCTGAGAACTGACAAGAAGGGGCCTGAAGGTAGCGTTCCATTACTGATATGTATGACTGACACACATGGAGTGAGGTGAAAGTCAAGCAGACAATATTTTTAATACTATTGTTGTAAATTAATGTATCCAGGTCATTTATAACAATATCAAGTTCCATTTCATTAATTTGATTAAAAACATTTGTGATCATACTGATTTCCTTTTCTCTTTTATTCAGCCATGTTGTTATAGCACACTTGCTAAATGGCGACTCTTCCTTCTTCTTCAGGATGTCTGCCAGCTGTTCCTCGTTTGCACCCCCACCCCTTATATTTCGTAAGACCCTTGCAAGGTCTTTTGGAAAATACATTTATATTGATTAAGCATTGATTTGAATTGTTCTGCATTTTCCTTAATTATCGGAAAGTTTTTGACAACACCATCTTTCACGATGTCATTACACCTCAAGATGTGCTCGTCTATCTCCTCCAGGACCTCCTGAGATTTGGACACGAGAGCCACACTGATCTCTTGCACCAGCTGAGCAGCCTGTAAATTTAGATTTTCAGTGGGTACAACCAGACCTGGATGGGCACAGCTAGCTCGTCATCTTTCCCAAGTTTATTTGGCAAGTTTGTATAAATCTCCATGGCATCCTGATAGCTTGTGGGATTCTGGTGAAGGGCAAAATCACCATAGAACGTGCAGTTAAAATGGTCAGCAATTTTCTTGTCAGCATCTGTCATTTTTAAATCTCCTTTTCCATCTACAGAAATACATTTTTTAATTAATATTTCTAATTGTCCTGTAATATCTTGGTTCTCCTCCTCTTTTGAACTGTTTTGATCAAAAACAAAAAAAGCCTGAGCGCCATACAACACGGCCGTGACAACATGGGTGGCCAATTTCTGCTCAAACACTTCTGGATAGACGACGTTCTGCCTCCCTAAGTGGCTCATGCTGAGCTGCTCCATTCTGGTGGTCGTGCTGTAGTACAGGGTGACCCTGGACTGTCGTTTGGATGATTTGTTGTCATTGAGGTACTTGGCAGCTCCATCAACCTCAATCAAGCCACACAAGAAGCTCGCTTTAAGTGAAGCTGTCATGTTTAGGATGAAGGTTTTCTCATCCAAAGAGTCTGACTTGATGATGTTGAATTTTGTGTTCTTCTGGGGTTTAATGTTGAGGTCTTTCTTGAGGTTTTCAAAGTCCCATAGACTGACACCTGGTGAAAAAACAAAATTAAAGAAAAAATATAATATGGGTCAAACCTGGACCCCACATACCACTGCAGGTTTTGTATTTTGAGAGAGAGCAAACCTAAAAGTTGAATTTTAACTCACCTGGAATGAGCGAGTCAGGCGACAGTCGTGAGCATCCCCACCTGGAAAGGTCGGCCCAGGGCGCCATCTCCAATGGGGAGCCATCTTGAGATGACAATCCCTGCCTAAGAAATGAAGCATGTAAATGATATTAACGTCAGTATTTTTAACATTCATATCAAATCTATCCATTTTCTTGCCATTTTAAATCTAATGCAAGGTCACTGGGGAAGAAGAGTGTATCTTGGCAATACTGGGCACAAACCAGGAGCCACTGCTAGAGGAGCTGCCAGTCCATTATACTACACCCAAATTCACTCACTCTTGGGCCGATTGAAGTGGCAAATGAAGTGGCATTATGGCTCATTGGATAGACCCAGAGCTCTGGCTTCAAACCTGTTTTGGTCACCAGCGTGTAGAATTTATACGTTGTGCTTTCTTTTGGTGCTCTGCTCTTCATCCTCATCCTCCCTTTGGCCTACTGTTGCCAGAATAAACCCTGGCTTTCATGATCCTAATACCTGTATAGCATTATGCAAATTCAATAAATGAATGGAAAACAGTATTGTTCATTGTTAGTTTTATTTCAGAAATATAACTAGGGCTTTTGCCAAACTGATTAGGAGTTTCCACAAATGCATATATGGTGAAGCCCAGGATTCTGAATATAAATATTGTATGAATCAAATCAGAACATTTACCCAAATATTACATTTTTAATGCAGCATTGGTGCCATGCATTGTGAACAAATCAATAAAGAAATTATTTTTGTAAAGTTTTTTTTCAAATTGTCTTATTTAATCCTTTGTGGTCTATGGATGTATAGCGTAATTGACTGATGGGATTGCTTGCCAAAGTTCACAGTCAGATGAGGCTAAGAAGACAACACCATCCGCATAAAACAGCGATTTTACCCCAAGGCCCCTCCCAACTGCACACCTGCCTTAATTTCCTGTCTATGAAAGCCACAAATAGGAGCAGACGAGAAGACACGGCCTTGATGGAGTTCAACACCCTCAATGAATAAGTTGTTGTTGTTTTACATTTGTGTATTCTTCTTACATACGTAAGAGTAAACTGTCCTGCGATCTCAATTGCAGTGTTCTCCCTAGCGGCTAATTTAGTCATCTTGCATGACATTGTGAGATGACAGCCACAGATCTACAGGCACAGGCAGCTTTAATGATCTGCAGAGATGGCAAGGGACGAGCAGGTGGGTGGGCAAATATTTTAGAAGCAGGATCGCAAGTTGCGAGGAGAAGCGTTTGACAGGATGTTGCCGATCACTTGATGTGCTAATAGAGGGATGAGGGCCGGAGTTCACAAGCAATGAGTATGGGGAGGTGGGCTTTTGAGGGGGTGTACATGGTAATAGCAGGGTGGAGCAGCTTAATACTGTAGTAAGGAGTATGGAGAGGTGGGTGGGCGAGTGGGGCTGTACATTCTAATAGCGGGGGCGGAGATGCAGTTCAAAAGGAAAGAGTATGTGGAGGTGGGCGGGCGAGAGGAAGACTGATAAAATAAAAAAGAGTAGTGGTTTTCCTTGCTTCGCCAAATAAGCAGCCTTTTACTTAATCCACGGGTTCTCTGCTGTTTAATTGTTCGTTTATTACGATTGCTATAGTTATTGTGTAGATATTTTATACTGTGTTTACTGATCAAGTATCCATTCCCTTTATTCTTCCAACTGTACCCTATTAAAATGTCTATCGACGTGATCACCACCAATCAAAGAACTATCACTTACCGAGTAGTATCCATGCCGGAGATGGCGCCTGCCTTTTCCATTCTCTGTGTTACATATTGCACGGACATATCAGGCTCACCTTTGATACCCAAGGACATTTTGTCTTATGTATTAAATGACTGGGAGAAGTTCAAAGTGTGGACTGATGATGGTACAGGAGATAATTATACTACACAGGAGCACTAGAAGAGTGAAATGCTTAAGCCCTTCACCTATGGTTCTGCATGTGAGTTGATGGCTGCCGCTCAATTGTTTGGTTGTCGCTTTCAAGTGTTCGAAATGGCCAAATATTTTACACCTTTTGACAACCGTCAATGCCTCTTAAACATCTTAGATTCACAGGTGACAATTTGAGTAGTGGACACTTTGATGTTTATGAATATTTCAACTCTCAAAAGCTGGATCGAAGTTATTGATGAAGCGGTTGTATGTTTACATCGATTGACACATGCTGAATGTCACTTCAACACAAATCCAGCTGATTATGACAGCGGCAATCCAAGCTGTGACAACACAGTAAAAAGGAGGCGTATCAGACGTCGTGGTAGATTTTCTCATACAGCTAGACGGAATCAACTTCGTGCAGCTGCCGCCAAATACTCACAGAAAAATCCACAAATTCATATGGACGTTGTCGCTAAATACTCACAAGCACATCCACAAGTTAATAGGGACGCTTTAAGCTAAATACTACAAATCACATCCACAAGTTAATAGGGACGCTGTTGCTAAATACTCGCAAGCGAATCCACAAGTTCATAGAGACGCTGTCACTAAATACACGAAGGCAAATCCAGAAGTTAATAGAGCTTCTCTTTCTAGATACAATCCCAATAATAAAAAGCGGCTCATACGAAAACAACAGGTTTGGCTCAAAAAAGCCAATTGTGGATTTGCAACCCAAACATACATTATGAGTCTGACAAAACAGTACACATTGGATCCATGGATGTTCACTGTGACTATTGTCAAGCAAAGAAGTGGAAATGCGAGTCTCCTGGTTTGTGCTGTAATGGTGGTAAAGTCTCTCTCACTCCTTTATGTAAGCTTCCTCACCTTCTTGAGGGCCTATTAAATGGCGAACATCCTCAAAGTGAGCATTTCTTGAACAACTTTGAAAGTACAACAGCGCATTTCAAATGACATCATTTGGTGCTAACCAAATCGTTGAGGGAAATTTTATGCCTTCATTTAAAGTTCAGGGACAAGTGTATCACTTGATTGGCAGTCTTTTACCTATGCCAAGTGAGGAACACAAATTTTGCAAATTTATTTCGTCGGGAAGATGAAAAGGAAGCACAAATCCGCTGCGCTAATTTTTCTGGACTTAACATGCCCCTGGTCAAGCAATTACAAAAAATGCTCCATGACTGTAACACTTACATCCAGGACTTCCACTCCACAATGGACAGTATTTCAGATGATGACAAACACTTCAAAGTTGTCATTCATGCAGACAAAAAACCATTACATGCACACAAAGGCAGATTTAATAAACCCACAGTTCATCAAGTTGTCATCGTTGGGCAAACGTTCAACAATAGAGATATTGTCTTGAAAACCAGAGACAATAAACTGCAACGCATTAAAGAAACCCACAGATCCTATGATGCACTTCAATATCCTCTCATGTTCTGCTATGGTGAAGACGGCTATTCTGTGTCTATACCTCAAGTTCATGCTGCCAGTAAGTTACCTATGAACAAAACCGTCTCTGCAGCAAACTTCTATTCATACCGGCTTATGATCAGACAACATCATGTTAATAATATCCTTTTCTTCCGAACTTTATTAAATCAGTTTTTAGTTGATATGTACGCAAAAATTGAATCCGAAAGACTAAATTATATCAGACTAAATCAAAAAACTACTACAGGCTGAAAATTACGTTCACTTAAAAGATGCTATTGACAAAACGACACTGATTTAACAGAACTTGGTCAAGCAGTGATATTACCATAATCCTTCACTGGAGGACCTCGCTATATGCACGAGCGTACACAAGACGCAATGACATATGTTCGTCGTTATGGCCGCCCTGACTTATTCATCACATTTACTTGCAATCCTAAATGGCCTGAGATCTCTGAAATTCTCCTTCCACGTCAAAAACCTCACGATCGCCACGACCTTATCAGTCGTGTATTTCATCTCAAGATCCGCAAAATGATAGACTTGCTCACGAAGAGTAACATTTTCGGCTGTACAAATTGCTACATGTACACCATAGAGTGGCAAAAGCGAGGTATTCCCCATGCACACATTCTATTGTGGCTAAAGGATAGGATTAAACCAGCTCTCATCGATCAACACAGAAATTCCTGATCCACAGACTGACCCTGCCCTCCACAAAATAGTAAAATCCAACATGATTCACGGCCCATGTGGACCTCATAATATCAACTCGCCCTGCATGAGCAACAGAATATGCACTAAGAAGTACCCGCGTCCGTTCATCTCACAAACTCAGACCGGAGAAGATGGTTACCCTCAGTACCGCCGGCGCGCACCTGCTGATGGAGGTCATACAATTAACATCAAAGGAGTACATATCGACAACAGATGGGTGGTCCCTTATAGTCCTGTGCTGTCCCGCTTCTTCAATGCTCACATCAATGTCGAATTTTGCAATTCAGTAAAATCGATCAAATACATCTGCAAGTATGTTAACAAGGGAAGTGACCAGGCAGTATTTACAATACAAAATCAAAATGACGAAGTATCTCGATACGAAGCTGGTCGTTACATTAGTAGCTCTGAAGCAGCCTGGCGCATTTTCTGTTTTCCCATTCACGAACGTTTCCCTCCGGTCGTTCATCTTGCTGTGCATCTTGAGAACGGACAAAGAATTTATTTCACAGAAGGCAATGTTGCCGATAAAGTACACAATCCACCACAAACGACCCTTTTAGCGTTCTTTGACCTTTGCAAGCACGATGATTTTGCTAGACAACTTCATTATAATGAAATTCCATCATATTATGTGTGGGCAAACAACATGTTTCGTCGAAGGAAACAGGGCAACCCTGTACCAGGATATTCGGGAGTAAAAAAGGATCATGTACTGGGACGGGTCTACACTGTACACCCGAATAACTCTGAATGCTACCATCTTCGACTGCTGCTCAACAAAATCACAGGTCCCACATCTTTCAAATCTCTCAGAACAGTTGATGGTGTCCTACATCCGACCTATAAGTCAGCCTGCAGGGCACTCGGTTTATTACATGACGATATCAACTGGGACGAGACTCTACAGGAAGCTGCTCTGTCTCGGTCACCTCAAAAGATCCGTGAACTATTTGCTGTCATGTTGGTGTTCTGCCAAATAGAAAACCCCTTAAACCTATGGGAAAAACATAAAGACAGCATAGCAGAAGATGTTAGGAGACAGACTGAAAGAGATCATATACGAACAGAAGTCCACCAGTGGTTAAATTTGATCTATAACAAGTGTCTACAGTTGCTTGAAAACTACGTCATTGCTATTGGAGGTCAATCTCTTCATCATTACGGTTTGCCTTCACCTTTAACAGAACTGGCACAACTTGCATCAAATCCAGTACTTGAAAGAGACATCTTACAACACCTGCACTTGGCCAATATAGTCACAAATAAGAAGCGGTTGCTAAATAGTGACCAAAAGTCAGTTTATGAGCAAATCATGAGCAGCGTTCATCTGCCACTACCACGGTGTTTTCTCTTGATGCTCCAGGAGGAACTGGTAAGACATTCCTAATAAACCTTCTCCTTGCAAAAATCTAAGCAAAACGTAACATTGCCATAGCTGTGGCTTCTTCTGGCATTGCTGCAACTCTTCTAGAGGGTGGCAGAACTGCTCATTCAGCTTTCAAGCTGCCTCTGAACCTCAACCATACTGAATCCCCATGTGTAACATATCAAAGCAGAGCAACATGGCTGAAGTGCTGCGACATTGTCAGCTTATTGTCTGGGATGAATGCACTATGGCACACAGAGCAGGTATTGAGGCTTTAGACAGGACCCCCAAGACATCCAAACACCAACAAACTTATGGGAGGCTTGACAGTGTTGCTGGCTGGAGACTTCCGCAAACCCTACCAGTCGTGCCCAGAGGAACACGCTGATGAAGTTAAAGCATCTCTGAAATCTTCATACCTATGGCCACAAATCCATGTTGTTACTTTAAAATAAACATGAGAGTTCATTTGAAAGGCGACAAAAAAGCCGAAGAGTTCTCTGCTCTTCTGATGAGTATAGGTGATGGCACCTTCATACAAGAAAACCATAAAATAAATATTCCTACAAATCTCTGTCTCATCGTGAATACCTTACAAAGCCTTCTTCAAAATGTTTACCCCGATCTACGAAATCTACACCAAAATGACGTCTCATGGTTAAGAGAGAGCTATCCTGACACCAAAAAATGACATGACTACGACTATAAACCACATTTTACTTCAAGAACTACCTTCACAATCAAAAACATATCAATCTGTTGATTCAGTTGTAGAAGTAGAAGACGCGTTCATTATCCAGTAGAGTTTCTCAACACTCTAAATCCTCCAGGCACTCCTGAGCATAATCTCATCTTGAAGGTTGGGGCACCAATAATGTTACTGAGAAACTTACAGCCACCGAAACTTTGTAACGGCACGAGACTTCAGGTCACATCTCTACAAAACAACCTAATTGAAGCAACTATTTTTACTGGCAGTGCCTCAGGTGACACAGTTTTTATTCCTCGCATCCCCGTTATACCATCTAATCTCCCATTTCAATTCAAACGTGTTCAATTTCCAGTAAGACTCTGCTTCGCAATGACAATTAATAAGTCTCAGGGACAAACACTACAAAAGGTTGGCATTGATTTGAGGCAGGATTGCTTTTCACATGGCCAACTGTATGTTGCATGCTCAAGAGTAAGCTCAGCACACAGCTTGGTCATATTACAACCGGAGGGCCGAACTGACAACGTGGTATACAGAGAGATCCTTAACAATTAATGTTTAGTTTTTCTTAATAAAGTATTCAGCCAGTATTTCACCACTGCGTATTTTGCTAGTATATAGTGTGACGAGACTCCAGGAAGCGGGATGTATGAATGGGTATCGCACAGGTTTAACTGAAATATTGTGTAAATGTTGGGTTTGTGATCTGGTGGTGGAGACACAAACACAGAATTCAATGGATGTTCATCTGAGCGGGCTTTCTTTACTGCACGTGTGCTGTCTGTCTGACGATACCAAACCCCAATTCCTATCCTTCCTTTTTCTTTCTCTACATAACCAATCATGATAAACGTCTTTGTGAAATTAAAACTAGTTATAAACTTAGACCACAGAGTATTCAGAACTTTAAAAATCTTCGTTATACATTTTTAATGATGCCATTCATTCAGAGTTCGTCCATCCCACCAAGAATAGTACGCGAGGCAGGAGGAAATCCTGAACGGGAGCCAACACATCGCATGGTGAATATGAGCAACACATTACACCAGCAGGGTCAATATAGCTTAACAAAACCCCACATCCTACATGACTGTGAAAGGAAACTGAAGCACGCCGAGTAAACTCACCAGAAAAACATGCAAATTCAAAGAAGGAAACACCGCGTTCACCTTACTGTGAGGCAGCAGTGAAACCTCCATGCCACCGTGCCCACATGTTTAATACCTGCTTTAATGTATTTCATCATGAAAATTATATCAAGTATTTATCTTAGCATTGTAAATATTCAGGAGCAGGCATATCATGACATTAATGAATTCTGTGCGGCCATCGCTGCCTGTGCCTCCTCTTAGTGCAAGGGAAGTCAATTTAAGAAGCACATACCGATTCAACATGGCTCGGGAACACTTAACACAAAGCATTTAATGTGCTAAATAACTTATGACGGGTATGAAAAACTAGTAAATTAAACAATCATTTTAAGATGAAGTTTAGTTTACGATGTTCTATTTTAATGACAAACTGCAAGAATAAAGTCAACATGTCGACTATAATCTTGAGATAAACAGCGAGAATAAAGTGCAAATGTCGACTTTATTCATGACATAAGCGTCGAGATTAAAATGGAAATGTAGAGAATGCGTACCTGCCGTAGTGTGCATTGAATATCCAACAGGCTCTCACTTTCCCACTCAAAAGTCATATTCATAGGTACTTTTCATTTTTTCCAAATATTTTACTAATGTAAGTAGTAAAAGTGTTCAGAAAACAACACTTGTCAGTTATTTCAGAAAAGAGACACCGCAAACTAATGAAGGTGTGGCGTCAACTCCTGATGTGGCAATTTCAGACAAAGACATTGCAGAGGCTGGTCCATCATCAGGGGAAATCTCTTCAGCAGACACTCTGCCAATTGATAAATCTAAGTACCGCTTATCCGGCATAAACAAACAATGGTTTAAAGATTTTAATTGGCTAATGGTCAAAGAAAATGGTATGTGGTGCTCATTGTGCATGAAATATTCAAACAAACACCCACCCAAGGAGGGGTTACCTTGGGTAAACGTGCCATGAACAAGACTTCGAAAAGAAAGCTTGCTGGACCATGAAAAAAGTAAATGCACATTGAGTCTTCTGCTGACCTTTTAGGAAAGCATGTACTAGAGCAAACTGGAATCGGTCAAATTGAAAGATCTGTATCTGTGTTAAATAACTTATAGAGAGATGCCTTTGTGGGAGCTTTAAGAGCCATGTATTTGTTGGCAAAAATGAGTTTCCACATATAACGTTGTTTGAAAAGCTGTTGTAACACTGTCAAGAAATGGGTTGTTCTAATGTTTTTAAAATGCACATTACAACCTCTGAAAGAATAATGCAAGAGCTGCTGGATGTCTTAGCATCAGAAATAAAATCTAACATACTGAAAAATATACACACTGAAAATTTTTTCAGTATTCTGCATAATGAAACCACAGACATCTCAGTTGTAAAACAATGAATTATTTAGATTAAATATGTTTGCCAGGTCACTAAAAAGGTCAGAATTAGTTTTGTATCAACCCACAATATGATTGATAACAAAGTGGAGACTATAAGCAACACACTGAGTGAGACTATGGACACTCTAGACTTGAAAACTACTAATCTGGTTGGACTAGGGTCAGATGGAGCAGCTGTTATGACGGAAACAGAAGGTGTAGCAAAACTGCTTAAAGATAAAACATCTGGACTCTTGGTCAACTGCGACTGTATAAACCACCGATTGGCCCTTGCAAGTGCCCAAGCAGCAGCTGCTGTACCTTATTTAACAAAACTGAACAACATCTTAAGGCAGCTGTTCTATTTCTTCTAAAATTCTTCAGTTAGGATGGCTGGTTTAATGGAAATTCAAAATATTCTGAACATTCCCCAGATTAAGCTGAAAATGGCATATGCAAGTTGGCTTTGAAGAATATTTTGAAATTTTTCTTCATTAGGTTTCCCATATCTTTTTCATTGTTTTCACTTTTCTTCCTGACAGCGACAATACTTGTACCTCTTGGTTTATGTCATAACAATGGTTATTTAAAATTTTTGTTAGGTTGCAGGATCCTGAATTGGATACTTCTTAAAATTTAATAAAATATTCTGGCACAAGTGTCAAACCTTAAGAAAGGAAGTCATATTGAGCTTTGGAAAATAATTAATAATAATTAACTAATAAAACTGCGGTGGGCTGGCACCTGCCCAGGGTTTGTTCCTGCCTTGGGTTTGTTCCTGCCTTGTGCCTTGTGTTGGCTGAGATTGGCTCCAGCAGACCCCTGTGACCCTGTGTTAGGATATAGCAGGTTGGATGATGACTGACTAACTAATAAAATAGTGCACATTTAATTTTCCCAACCACCAAATTTCCCCATCCTGCCCCACCCGGCTACTTTTCATGCCATCTGCCTGGAAAAAATTTCTGGGGAGAACACTGCCAATAGAATCCAGCAGCGGACCTCCAGAGCTCCACTCCATACTGGAGGTTGTTGCTTTACATTATATGTCAGTGATACACTATGGTTAAGATTAGGGTTGGGGTGAATTATCTGACTCAAGGCAAGTAAACCAGGTGACAAAATCCTGCAATCCAACTGGAGGTCCTACAGAGCTGTGGAGGTCTTCAGCAGGACTCGTCCCCTGCAATCACTTCTTTATCCTGCTGTGTCTTCTATCTGATCCTGCTATGGGAGGTCACTACAATATTATGAGGTTCACTAGGAATGAGTCCATCCTTAGTGAGCCACTCAGTTACCAGAGCTTGCAATGCCCTGATAAGCCAACACACCATACTGTTGAATGATATTTTACAGAAAAACTGAAAAGTCATGTGCTGGCCTACAATATTCTCAGGAAATATATGAAGGCACTGCTGTAGTTGGTCCATTGTCCCTGATACCAACTAATCAGTCTGCCTTAAGGATTGATCTGCAATTTAGAACCATAACTTTCTTATGCAACAATAAAGAATGGAGGCAGATATCTATTTCAAAAGAGCTGTATTTATTCTCTGCAGCTACTCGCACGTAGCAGGGCCAAATCAAAACAATGCAATCTCGCTTCTTCTCACATATCCTCACAGATCTTTAATGTTTAACTTTATAAACAACACTTTATAAATTACTGGGGCAATTAACATTGCAGGTCTAATCACTTAGTCTAAGTGTAAAATAATGAACTTTTACTCCTTTTACACTTAAGTGACAACATAACTTTACATGTATACAATTTCCCTAAATTCATATTTTGAATGCTCTTGTCATTTTATACTTTAATTCTAATTGTTTCTCCTCGAATCTCTGCTTTAACCTATTGTTTTCAGCAAAACCTTAGACGACCTTGCCACTTAACAGGGAGGCGTTCACCAACAGGCACAGCCAACCTTTTAGGAACCCTTTTGCAGTCACAGGTTCCCAGTCGAGCAGCTTGCGAGCCTCGCACCTTTAGGAGGAGCCAAACAGGCCATAAATAATACAGCCCCTGAACAATGGGTCAGTAAAGCTACCTCAAGATGCTCTGCTGGAGTCCCCTTTTCAGATCCTTTCGGCGTCGGCCATTCGCACTTCCATGGTGTTCTCTACCCAATTACATGCCTCCCCAATACCGCACCCTCGGAGGTGTGAATGATGCACTTGAATGACTCGCTGGCATTTGCATGTGAGCTCAATCAGCCAAGCAACCCAACAACCCCGGAGCAGTGCGGGCATGCGGACACGTGCACCGCTCCCACTCGGAGCCTCGCACTCCGGGAAGCAGTATTTGTCAAAATTACACATCACCACGGAGATTCAATAATAAATAATTAAAAATTCCAAACCAATTTTAAAAATTATATAGAGCTTAGTGCAAAATAAAACAAATAAATAACATTGTGCTTAGAAAAAAAGAAATCCACAAAATACACAATAAATGTACAAGTTCATAAAAGGATATACATATTACTTTAAAACATATTACTTTATGCCTCTACTGGCATATACCTTTCCTAATCTCCTTATAATAAAACTATAATAATAATACAATCAGACAAAAACAGTCTGTTCATACTATAGGGCTACCATAAATAATGCTCAATCCAGAAACCTCTAATTAAATATCAACTCCATCCTACATCCACATACTTAAAAGGGAGTGTAGGATGTACGTCAAGAGGACATTTTAGCCTTTCCTTGGCTACCTGAGGAAGATGTAAGATATTTTTATTATCAAACACAATGAAATATAGCTTGGAGCAAACCTATAGATGCCTAAGATAAATGTACAGTATATAACAGCAGACATTAAACTACAAGAAGCACAGTTTTAAAAGTAAACACTATAGGTTATGAGAAACACAGTTACTATTATCAATTCTAAATATGCACAGAGTAAAAGTAAAGGTAAATATATAAGAATAAATAAATAAATCTCTAAAAGTCAATGTTTGTATGTATGTTCCAGCATCACGTCCGGCGGCTGGAGCGATTTTCATGAAACGTGGTACACATGTTCCTCATTGGTCGACTACAAATACTGTAGGGTGAAATCAGCCATAAGCCACCCTCTCCTGGGTAGGGTGGGGATGATCTTGAGGTCTTGTATGCATGTTATCATCCAGTTGACACTCTGATTCACCACCAGAGGGCGAAATGGAGAGGACTGCCAGCATTATTTATGTTGGGCGCCACCGCACCTCTGTATCTTTTCAAATTAAATAGAGTTGTAGGCGTGGAAGTGTGTGTGTCTGTCCGGCCCAGAAGTGAGACGTGAGAGTCGGGTGAGGGTTACAGCTCTGAGGATAGCATGCGAGGCCAGCACACCGGCAATAGAAAACTGAGCTCAATCAGCCAAGCAACCCAACAACCTCGGAGCATTGTGGGTATGCGGACACGTGCACCCGCACCCACTAGGAACCTGCACACCCGGGGAATGCGATCATTTGTTAAAATTGCACATCACCACGGAGGTTCAAATTTTAAACATCCGAGCTCACTTTAAAAAATATATAGAGCTTAGTGCAAAATACAACAAATAGATAACATTGTGCTTAGCTAAAAAGAAATCCACAAAAATGCACAATAAATGTACAAGTTCATAAAAAGGATATACATATTACTTTAAAACACACGTTCCTCTACTGGCATACACCTTTCCTAATCTCCTTATAATAAAAATTATAATAATAATACAATCAGACAAAACAGTCTGTTCATAGGGCTACCATAAATAATGCTCAATCCAGAAACCTTTAATTAAATATCAACTCCATCCTACATCCACATACTTAAAAGGGAGTGTAGAGTGTACCTCAAACAGGACATTTATAGCCTTTCCTTGGCTACCTGAGGAAAATGTAAGATATTTTTATGATCAATGTACAACACAATGAAATATCATTTGGATCAAACCTATAGATGCCTAAGATAAATGTACAGTATATAACAGCAGACATTAAACTACAAGAAGCACAGCTTTAAAGGTAAACACTATAGGTTATGAGAAACACAGTTACTATTATCAATTCCAAATATGCACAGAGAAAAGTAAAGGTAAATATATAAGAATAAATAGATAAAGAATAAATGAAGGCACATTGAGAATTGCAATCAACGTAATGGTCATGAGTTCCACATGGGTCATGTCTAAGTTCAGTTCAATCAGTCAGTGGTGGTTCTGTTATAGGAAGAGGTATTGTTCTTCACTGTGTGGGTATGCAGGGCTCTGAAGCCCTGATAGAGAACAGAGGAGATGAAATGGCAATATATATATATATATAAATTACAATGATTTTCGCAATATATAAAGTCATTCCCGATTATATATAACGTCAAAATCTGATTATATAAAGTCAGCGTCGGAATATATAGACTCATTTTGAATATATAAAGTCAGCGTTGGACTATATAAAATCATTCCGAATATATAAAGTTTCCGTGCTTGTCATTTTACTCGTATTAGTGAAAAGTAAACTTCGACAGAAGCCACTCAGAGTCGATCAGGCTTGTGAGGTTCGTCCAAAAATGCCCATTCAAAAAGAATAAATAAATTTAGTGTTCAAAATGCCGGGCACATGCATCATTTTGAATGAATTAACTGAACAGTGTTTTTTTAATATATTTTTCGGAAGTTGTTTTGTTAATTTAGTTCATTACGTTGTATTAGGATCTCATTGAGTTTAAAAAAATGTGCCTGAGTCGTTTCAATCAATATCAATATAATCTGACTTTAAATGATCCCGATCTACATGCTGTCAAATGAACAAACCACACGCCATGGCGCAATTTAGAGGCTTCGCCTCTAGCTGGCGATCCGAGGTTGATTCCCGAGAGGGGTGCAGTGAGTGTGTAGGCCTAATGAGCCCAGAATTAGGGCGAAATACGTGTAGCGTACTGTTTGCATTATTTGACAGTAAACTATTTCAACCATATACAGTATATATATATATATATATATCTATGGAAGAGAAGGTCTGTGATACGGTTTGCATATTTGCAGCTGGAGATCCACAAAGGGAGAAAGATCAATCACGTATCATAAAGTAGTTTTTCTTTTTTATTCCTGAGCTTTCAAAAATTACGTGGGTGGGGAGGTGGCTAAGTCAGTGTGATTAGGAAGGGGAGGGTTTTGGGTGTACAGTTTATTTATTATAAAATATGTTCTTAAGTTTGCATATGCTGGATTTATGTCCAAGTGTCTGTTGATGGCATTCTCATTTGATAACCAGGATTCGGTCAGCTCTCTGCCACTTTCAGTACTGGCCTTGAATTTTACTTGTACATTGTCCCAGTTAAATGTAGGCCTAAGTCCTGTTGATTTAGTGTGCGTATAGATCAATGATAGTGAGTCCTTTCTTCTGACGGCGTTGCAGTGTTCCTGTATACGTGTTGCGATTCCTTTTGAAGTTTGTCCAATGTATACCGCTGAGCACAAACTGCATGGAATGCAATAAACTGCATTTCTTGTTTCTGCTGTCGATTTCTTGTTTTTAGCATTAAAGAGGACCATGGGCAGATTGTTCGTGAGTTTGTGTGCTATTCTGACGCTTGACTTGGCTAGGATGCGTGCAGCACCTTCAGGCACCTTGTGGTGATAAGGGAGTGAGTGCCAGGTGGGTTGGGGGTTCTGAATATAGTCGATTGTTTGCTGAGTTTTTGGCGTCTTCTGTGTAGGCTTCGATTAATGAATGTTTTGAGTATCCGTTTGAAGTGAAAAGACGGAAGAGATAGCGTCTGTCATTCATTTTGTTTCCTTCGTGTTACAATGGGTGTGGACTCTTCTGAATAGAGTTTTAACACAGCTCGGTTGTGAGATACGGGTGGTTGCTGGCGAAGTGTAATATCTTGTCAGCATAGCATTCTTTACGGTAAACACTAGTGATCAGGGTGGCGTCATTATTTCTTTTGATGTAGATGTCCAGGAAGCTGATGTGTTGGTTCATTTCTTTTTCCATTGTGAATTGGATTGCTGGGAATATTGTGTTGATGTGGTTGTAGAATTCATTCAGTTGGTCATTTTTTAGTATGACGAATGTGTCGTCTACGTAGCGTATCCAAATCTTGGGTGTGAACTGGGATAGAGCCATGTTTTCAAATCGCTGCTTTACCAGTTCCGCTAGAAGTCCTGATAACGGCGATCCCATTGGCATGCCTTCTTTTGAGTGTAGTATTTGTCGTTGAAATGAAAGTGAGTTTTTTGGCAAAGTGATGTTAGGTGCATTATGTCCTGTAATCGACAGTTTGTTTCTTGTCTCTATGGTGGGGTTGCTTTCCAGTCTCATTAATAGTGTTTCTGTGGCCAGATGAATCGGAATCATGGTGTATAGAGACACAACGTCAAACGAGACCATGACCTGCGTCCTCGGTGATGGATACATCTTTCAAACGCTGTAATGCCAACTCAGTGCTGTTCACCGAATATTCTGAGTCATAAGTCAAATGTTTGATTAACTGGAAAAGTCTTTTTGACAAGTTGGAAGATGGTCCGCCTATTAGGCTGACCATTGGTCTGAATTTCAGTGGTGTTTTATGCATTTTGGGAGTCCGTAAAATTCAGGACAGTTAGCATCGCTGGATTTCATTTTGTAATAATTCTGTGCATCCAGGTGGTTGTTATTTCGAGTTAAGTTATTTCTGTTAAGTGTAGTTCTCGTTGGGTCATTACTCAGCTGTTGATAATTCTCTGATGAATTATCCTCTGATAAAGACCCTGGCAGAGGTTGAACGCTCAGGATTAAAACTACTTTATGATACGCGATTCATGTTTCTCCCGTTGTGGATCTCCAGCTGCAAATATATATGTTTTCCTGCTTTCTCTAGTCTCCGGCTGAAGATTACCTGTTTTCTGCTCACGCGCGCGGTCTTTACATAGCAGCACTGACTCGCGAGGCGTGCACGCCTCACCCTGACAGTCTCTTCTGTCTCACAGCGACAATTTCACACTCGCGGAAAGAGCATCTACCGCAAAGAAGCATTGGAAATAATCAAAACAATGCCGTTTGTCCTCCCAAGCTCAATGTTTGCGATCGCCGACCCACATCACGAATGACACCAACCACGTTACAGAACAGTGGACAGAAGGTGCCATCAGTGCCTCGTAAGTAAGCGCCCGTTTGTCTCAACTACTTCCCACATTTAAAGCTCACTTGTTGCTTCAGTAAATAAACGAAATCTCGCTATCTGCAAGGAGACAGAATGACACCCTTTAAGTGCCGTTCACACGCCGCTACTCCACACGATTTAACAGACGACTCGGGCCCCTTCAGTCACCCATAACTTTGAGACCCTCGTAGTCAATCAACAACAGGTTATTTTAAAAGAGTTACATTCTTAAGCACTCAAAAATGCATTACAAAGTGTCATTTTTATGTCGCCGTCATGTTCAACAGCTCCTACACTACTTGCACTAATTTTCAATTCCAATACGAACTTTCATTTAGCCTAGAAAATATTTGCATCAGAAAATTATATCTTCAAAAATAACACACAGAGCATAAGTGACCATTCAATTCAATCTGTCATCTTTGTAACGGTGAAGCAGACTACAGAAAATTAAAAAATCAGAAATGTTTCTCTTACTTGTCCATTGGGTTTCCCATTCTTATTTTCAGGTGTTCAGTAGTTGTTTTGCGATGTGCTTTATTTTTATAGACTGGGAAGTGGGCGATCTGCCAGTCCCTCTCAGCTGATATGTCAAAATACGTTGTTCCTGGTAAACGTTAATGTTCAAAGAAAAGGTAAAATAATAAACAGTGACAAAGGAAGTAAGGAACGACTTTTTTGACATTTTTTCAGTTTACTCATGAATTCCTAAGTCCTAATAACACAGCCAGGGCGGTACTAGCCTGTTTGGTGCCCTGGGCGAACACCTAACTGGCGCCCACACAGACACATAAATCAAATAAAGGATTGTACATTAACATATTTTATTGTAAAACTGTTGTCGGAATCACACTGAATTTAAACATATATATATATACTGTATATCAAGGATGATCAGGAAACAGGATGCACCTGAGCTCAATTTGGAGCTTCATGGCAAGGCTGTGTACATGTGCTTTCTCAGTTTTTTATTTTTAATAAATTTGCAAAAATCTCAAGTAAACTTTTTTCACGTTGTCATTATGGGGTGTTGTGTGTAGAATTTCTAAGGAAAAAAAAATGAATTTATACAATTTTGGAATAAGCCTGTAACATAACAAAATATGGAATGTGGAAAATATATATATATATATATATATATATATATATATATATATATATATATATATATATATATATATATATATATATATATATATATATATATATATATATATATATATATATATATATATATATATATCGGCATAGTGGCACAGTTGTAATGCTGCTGCCTGCAGTTAGGAGACCGGGTTCACTTCGATTCCTCCCTGTGTAGAGTTTGCATGTTCTCCCTAGGTCCTAGTGTGTTTTGTGTGTGTCTTGCAGTGGGTTTGCACCCTGCCCAGGATTGGTTCCTGCCTTGTGCCCTGTGTTGGCTGGGATTGGCTCCAGCAGACCCCGTGACCCTGTGTTTGGATTCAGCAGGTTGGATATATATATAAACAAACATAATAACTTACATATAAATTGGAAGAAATAGAACATTAAATATAAAACAAGCACACACAGAAGTCACAATAAGACATACATAAAACTTATTATATTAAATAAGTATAAAAGGAAGATAAAATTAAAATAAGGCATTCCTAAATTGCACAATTAACATGATTGCACTTTGCACAACACACACTGATATGAAATAATTGTCATCTAAATCAGGACCTTTCTTGCCTTCCTTGATGCAAAGTCATCAATAATGTCATCATATGAAATCTGGTCAGCAATTGCATGATTGATGCTGATGATGGCAAGGCCAGTGAGGCTTTCCTGAGACATAGTGGACCTTAGATATGTACTGAAAATGTGTCAGTACTCAAATTTCTCTCCCACATTTTCCAATGTGGTGAATCTCTCTTGAATGGAAGACACTGCAGTATCAACAACAACATTAAAAATGTCACCTCCAGCTTCTTTAGGACATCACTCAATGGCTTATCAAATGATTCATAAGAGAAGTGCCGCTTTGTAGAGCTCAGTCTTTTCGGTTGCAGAACAGCCTCTACGCTCATGTCCTCACACATATCCTTGCCTGACATTTGTGCAGATGCAAAGCCTGTTGCCCTGTAGTTGTGGAGACCTCTCTCTGTCTTTTTGAGGAGATTGACTGCTACATCCACATGCATATTTGGAGACTGCATGAGCTTGCTCACATGGTGGGTTGGGTTCAGGATGTCATACCACACCACTGTACAAATGCTGAATCTGTATGATTCCACCTCCTCAGACAAAGACTGGACCTCACCTCAGTCAAAGCCTCTCTCACTGCAGATGCTTGGTACCTCAGGGCTCAACGCTGTTGATCTTACTTTCCCACCTTGTTTCAGACCACATCTTCAGTGTAATGTTAGCATGTTTTTTCAGGATGGCCCATCTCTGAGTGGAGGCTGAAAATAAATTGTAAAGTTTTGCAAAATCCCAAAGTAACTTGTGGCATCAATAGACCCCTTTGCAGCATCATCCACAACCAAATGCAGTGCATGAGCTCCACAGAGAACAAAGAGAGCCTCTAGGATTCAGTTCTAGGAGCCTGGCTTGAATGTCCTTTTTTCCCCTCATGTTGGCCCCATTGTCATATGACTGACTTCTGCACTCCTCAAAGGGAATTTTCAGCTCTTCCAGCCTCTTTAAAATCAAGGCTGCGAAATGTTTCCCTGTGGATTTGTCATCTTTCAAAAACCCACAAAATACTCCTTAATATGGGGCTTCTCTTGTAATGACACAATCCGAATCACAACTGACAGCTGTTCAGTGTGGCTAATATCTGGAGTGCAATCTAGAATTATGGAGAAAAACTTTGCCAGCTTGATATCATCAACCATTGTTGAAGCTATCTTGCTACTCAACAGAGGCGTGACCACGGAGGGGCTGGGGCGGGCACTGCCCTCCCAGAGACAAGCCGTGCCCAAACTGCCAAATGCTCTGTCTGTCCAATGAAAACTCTGAAGAAGAATAACATTTGATTTTCAAAACTGAGTTGCTTTCCAATTAGACAGGCACCGTGCTGCTCACAGTTTACTTCACCGCATATTTTGCAGCACGTTTTGAACCTGTTCTTTAATTAAAACAGCGTATACGTTCCATTCTTCTTTTATTTTTCTGGTTGGTAACACCAAAGGCTGTGCATAGGTGGCTTATTAAAAGCAGACATCTTCAACCTCTGCCCCTCCAAGCTGCTGGCTCCACAGTTGAGCCCAGCACCGCTGCTACCAACACGGAGCACAGTGTACCCATGTCGGGAACTGAAACTCCAAAAGATGTAGATAAGCCTACACAATCCTCCAGCTCTGCCCGTGTTGGGTACTCCAAACCTCTGCCTTCAACGAAATATACAGTCCGGTCTGCCTGACTTAAATATGGATAGCCCACCCCAGCCCATTTTAATTAATTATCCCAAGCGCATTCAGAAAGACACTCAGATGTTTTAGTGCAAGCTGGTATCAGCCTCGACCATGGCTTGAATATCCTGTTGTCCGTGATGCCAGCTTTTGCTTTGCCTGCCGCAAATTTAGTGTTTCCAATTCGGACCGCGAGGACATATTAACCCAACACAGCTACATTAATTGGAAAAAGCTCTAGAAAAGACGGTGGCAGCTTCCACAAACAGCGTCTAGTATCCCGCACATCAGAGCCATGTCTGCATGGCGAGAGTATCGGTGCCGGGTAGCGCGGGTGAAAGCATAGTTCAACTACTGGGTCCAACCCAGATAGAAAAGAATCGATATTATGTGAAAAGCATTGGGGAGGCCTTTCAGTTCCTTGCAGTCAATGAACTGGCTCTGCGTGGTCACAGTCACGAAGGTGGGGAGGAGGGACTTTTCCTTTAGGTTTTTGATTACATAAAAAGATGCCAAACTTGCAGAAATTGTAAAATACATCCCAGACAATGCAAAATACTCATCCAATGTAATTCAAAATGAAATAATTGAGACTCTTGCCCAAATGGTGGTAAAAGATATCAGGACCAAATATGAAAAAGCTGAATCTCCTGGACTTTGCATTAAAAGTGATGGTACCAAGGATCGCGGTGACATTGAGAATTTGTCTGTAGTGATTAGATTTGCCCAGAACTCCATCCCTGAAAAACACCTGATTGGCTTAATTGAACTAAATCAGCTTGATGTTGAGTACATTTGTAACCAAATTCTGTCACATCTCTCTGAGCTAGGTTACAGCCCAGACAATTTAGTGTGTCAGTGTTTTAAAGGTGCTTCTGTCATGCCTGGGGCAAAGGGTGGTGTCTAGGCTTTGTTACAAAACAAAGTTGGTAAGTACATTCCATATGTACACTGCTACAACCACCAGCTCCATTTAGCAGTGATACATGCCATGGAATCAGAACCTCTGGCTAAGAAGTTCTTTGACTGGTCAAATTCATTGAACACATTTTGTCACAGACATTATGTTTCACACACATACAATACACCCACACTGAAAAGACTTCTAGAAATACGATGGACCAGTCATTATGATGTCACAAAGTCCATTGTCAACAATGAGGAAGCTATAAGGGGGCTTCTCTCAGAGGTAGCAGAGGCTGACACTGCCCCTTCTGACATTTGCATAGAGGCATGTGGTCTTTTGACCCAATTAAAAAGCAGAATTTCTTCAATACAGGAAAATTCATGTGCTTGGTGTGCTGAAACCAGCCAATGCAATTCTACAGGCACATGCAGAGGATTTGTACACTGCTGGGGAAGTGGTGACAGCTTCACTGGCCACACTGAAGGAGATGAGATACGACACATTCTGGGAGAAGCATTTCTCTCATTGTGAAAGTAGGCAAACCAATTCACTCAAAGGAAACAGAAAGTTAATTCACAGCTTGATGATAGTATTGTCGTGTCTACGCTTGGGCATTGGTGACTCTGATGAACAAAATGCTCCTAATCAGACTTTTAAAAGGGCTATGTTCAGCATACTTGATAGAGCTATTGTGGAAATGAAGACAAGATTCTGTCAGAGAAGTCTTGAATTATTGAGGGCCACATCGCTTCTCCTGCCAAAATCAGAATCATTTCTTAATCATTCTCTCTTGAAACCACTTCAGGCACTTTCAGGCACAGAGCAAAACAGCATGAGCTTGCAAAATGAAATTGCTGTGGCAAAAGCAATGTTGATCAATAAACTGCCAGCTGATGCTAATCTCTCTGAAGCATGCAAATGCATTCAGCAGTACAAAGAGGCCTTCCCTATGTTGCATTGCTATGTGTCACAGCTCTCATAATTTGTGTGTCTTCAGCTGCATGCGAAAGCTCTTTCTTTACTTTGAACTGCATTCTCACTCCCTCCATGAACAATGCTGCATTCAAGGAAGAGAAATGTAGTCATTCTGTTACATGAGAAAACCATCACAAAAAATCTAGACATGAATGAATTTATTTCAGAATTTGCCAAGAGTAACCGCAGGCTGGTCCTGTAGATAATATCCAGGTTAAACACGGAAACTGATATCCTATAGCAACCCGAATTACTACAATGAGCCACGTTTCTGTTCTTGCTCTCATATGTTGTATACATTTGACTTTATTGATATTTACCTTGTAGATGTAGTTCTATATTTGTTCACAAAGAATAATATTACAAGTTACATTATCTCTGTTAATTTTATTGTACAATAGGTTATGATTTATGCCACAATTTTTGCTTTTATATGTTATACTAGCAAAATACCAGGCTTCATAAACAGAAGTAGTGTGTTAAAGAAGTAATGAAAAGAAAAGGAAACATTTTGAAAAGAACGTAACATGATTGTCAATGTAATTGTTTTGTTACTGTTATGAGTGTTGCTGTCATATATATATATATATATATTGTCACGCACGCAGTAGGAGGCATGGATTGATTCGACAGCACCTGGGAAACCACTCGCCGCCAGGGAATGGTGGGGTATTAACTTTCTCCCTCTGCTTCCTCATAGGAAAAAGACCGCCCTGCACCATAGGCATGGATGACCGCAGTGCGATACTTCCGCCCTTCCTCCGCCATCTTGCCCTGGCGTCATCCTTCCCATCCTCCCTTGCGGTCCTTCCCGACATTCCTCCACTTCCGGCTCCTCCCCAATAAAATGGCGCGACGCCAGGAGTCGGCGCCGCGATATGAACTGTTTGTTTATATTTTGACCTGTTTTTTTTGTGTACAATATACGGGGCGGAAAACCCCAACCCTTGCTACTGTCTCTCGGTCCTTTACAAGTGGCGTAGTCGGCAGGATAGAGATCCCGGAATGCGGAGGGACAGGACCTGAACACCGTGCTGCAGGGAATGAACGCCCAGCTCCAGGCCCTGCAGCAAGCGCAAGCCGCTACCAACCGGGAGCTGGAGGCCACGAAGGCCAGGTTAGTGGAAGCCCAACGGGCGAGACCAGACCCGCCCAGGCAGCCGCCTCCTATGGTACCGATGGGGCCTTCGAGGACGCCGATGCCTACCTGGGCATGTTTGAGAGGACGGCCACCCGGAGCGAGTGGCAGCGGTCAGTGGGCGTCCATCTTGGCGCCATACCTAAAGGACCAGCGCTGCGGCCTATTATGACCTCCCTGAGGAGGAGGCGCTAATTACGACCTCCTCAAGCCCGAAATATTGGCCCGCTACGGCATTAGCCGGGCCAGCAGCGGCGAATGGCGGAACTGGGTCTTTGACCCGAAAAGCCGCTTCGCGCCCAGGCGTTGAGTTCTGGGGCAAGATGGGCGCTGGCTACGGCCAGAGAGCCCGGCGGGCGGAAAGTCGTCGGCGGGTGGCCTGTGAAGGCCTGGTCAATGCAATGCCCAGTTCCCTCGCCCAGCAGGTCCGGGCACGCCTATCAAACATGTCGGGCCTCCTCGGCGTCCTGGAGCGTCAGTTGGCGGTCCTCCGACTTGGGGGTCAGAAAAGCCTGCTCGCGGGAACCGGCAGGGACGGGCGGCCACCCCGAGCCCCTCGACGCGCTGCAGAAGCGCCAGCCAGAGCCAAAGAGAGGCGGGTCCGCCGCGCTGTTTCAAGTGTGGCGAGACCGCCACCTGCTGCCAAACTGCCCCATCACATCGCCCGGAGCCTATGGACTGCAGCTGGACATCGCGGAGAGGTATTGTACCCGCCGCATCCCTTGGCGAGTCGAATACGGGAGTGGTGTTGCTAAATGGGCACGCCGTGGTGGCTTTGTTTGATTCCGGCAGCAACATTACCATTGTTGCTCGCCGTTTGTCTTACCGCAACAGTGGTTAAAGCAACATTTGTTGGTTACCTGTGTACATGGGGGGACTAGGTCATATCGTTCCGCTCACTGCTATCTTACCTGGAAGGGGAACCAATCAAATGGCGGTCGCTGTGTTACCTGACCCCCTTCCCAGTGATCCTGGGACAAGACTGGTCTAAAAGAATCAGCGGTAAGCCATTACGCTCCGGGGCCTCGTTGGATCTTGTCATGAGGGGAAAAGGCACCCTCCCGCGGCCTCCACGCCTGCACAAGGGCAGGCCCTATGGGCGCTGGTGTCTCGGGGACCTTCCGTGGCTACGGACCTTGACCCGGAAGATTCCGCGGAGAAGGGACTAGCCAGGAACTCTTCCCGGGCCCAGGCCCCAAGACCCTCGGCGGCCTGGACCATCAATTTCGGTCCACGCCGCCTCCTTTAAGAGGGAGCAGTGGAATGATGACTCCCTGCGCTTTGCCGAACGCGATTGTTCTGCCTAACAGCTCGACAGCGGACGGATCCACACGCGGGAACCCTTCTTTGTCCTTGAAATGATCTGTTGTACCGGTGGCTACCCATGAGGGCGAGGTGCGAAGTTGTTGCTAATTCAGCGTACCTTCCGGCGGGAGATATGCGAGTTGGCCATGCTCACCTCCTAGGCCCACCTCGGGGCGAAAAACACTGGAGAGGATTAAGCTCCGCTTTTACTGGCCTGGGATCAATGAGGAGGTCGGCGGTTCTGTCAATCCTGTCGGAGTGCCAGACCCGCCAGATTCCTAGGAGGGACCGTGCTCCTCTAGTCCCTATTCCCCTCGTGGACATCCCTTTGAAAGGATAGGGGTCGATTTGGTGGGACCCTGGAGCCCTCAACCCGTGGCCACAAGTATATCCTAGTCATGGTGGACTATGCCACCCGGTACCCAGAGGCGGTTCCCCTGCGCCCGCTAATACTAAAAGCATCGCACGGAACTGGTTAACTTGTTCACGCGTGGGCATACCCAAGGAGGTCCTCACGGACCAGGGTACGCCCTTCACTTCGGATACGTTCAAGGAGGTGGCCAAATTACTGCAGATAAAGCACCTGAAAGCGTCAGTCTATCACCCGCAAACTGGCGGGTTGGTGAGCGATTTAATCAGGCGCTTAAGCAGATGCTCCGCAAGGTAGTCAGCGGACGGCAGGAACTGGGACCAGCTCCTCCCGCTCGTGCTTTTGCCTACCGGAGGTACCCCAGGCCTCTACGGGCTTCTCCCCTTTGAATTACTATACGGGCGACAACCCGGGGAATCCTCGACATCCTAAAGAAGGCTGGGAGGCCGAGGCTCTTCCCTCCTCTAATATTTTGAGTACGTGAGCGCAACTGCGCGACCGACTCACAAAGATCAGGCCCCTCCTAAAAGAGCACGTGACTCGTGCGCAAGCAGCGCAGGCCGGTGTTACAACCGCAACTCCGTCCTCAGGGAGTTCCGCCCGGGGACCGAGTTATGGTGCTCGCCCCGACCTCCCACTCGAAGCTGCTCGCTCACTGGCAAGGGCCTTACGAGGTTAAGGAGAGAAAGGACTGCGTCGACTATTTGGTAAAACAGCCCAACCGTCGACGAGTGAGAGGATCTATCATGTCAACCTGTTAAAGCCCTGGAGATAGAGAGGAGCTCCCAGCTCCCGTAGGTCACTCTCCCTTTTACAAGCACAACTGCCCTTAACCTCGGCGAAGAGCTGACCCCAAGCAGCGGCAGGAGTTAGCCCAAACACTCCGAGCCATCCCGAGGTGGTGGCGAGTCACCCGGCGGACCGCTGATTGAGCACGATATAGTCACGGAGCCCGGGTAATCGTCCGGGAGAGGCCCTACCGACTCCGGAGGCAAAGCAGCGCAGAGGTCGAACTGGAGGTGAAACGTATGTTGGACATGGACATAATTGAAGAGAGCCATAGTCCCTGGTCCAGCCCTATTGTCCTCGTCTCCAAGCCAGGCGGCTCCTGGAGGTTCTGTAATGACTTTAGGCGTCTGAATCAGATCTCCAAGTTCGATGCCTACCCCATGCCCCGCATTGGCGACCTCCTTGAGCGGCTGGAGTGCGGCTCGATATCTGACTACCCTTGACATGACAAAAGGGTATTGGCAAATTCCTTTAACGGCATCCGCAAAGGAGAAAACGGCCTTTAGCACCCCTAGCGGGCACTGGCAGTACAAGGTCCTCCCATTTGGGCTGCACGGGGCCCGGCGACCTTCCAGCGTCTGGTAGATAGAGTGCTGGCCCCACCAGTCCTATAGCGCCGCCTACCTGGATGGCGTTGTCATCTATTCCGGCACCTGGGAGGAGCATCTACTGCAGGTCGCAGCTGTCCTCCGAACACTGGCTAAAGCCGGCCTCCGCATAAAACCCCCGGAAGTGTTTTTTTGGATTAAAGGAGGCCAAATATTTAGGCTACCTCGTGGGACAAGGACAGGTGCGGCCACAGAGCTCCAAAGTGAAAGACATCTTAGAATGGCCCCGTCCGAGTACCAAGAAACAGGTGCAGGCTTTCTTGGGGCTTGCGGGTTACTACCGCCGGTTTGTTCCCGTTTCTCGAAGAGCAGCACCCTTGACTGACCTGACAAAAAGGGGCTCCCTATCGTGGTGTGGACCGACAAAGCAGAACACGCGTTCAGTGACCTAAAGAAGGCCCTAACGTCGGCACCTGTGTTACGGACGCCCGATTTTGGGCTCCGTTTATTCTCCAGACCGGCGCCGGACACAGGCCTGGGTGCCGTGCTGAGCCAAAGCGTCGATGGTGTCGAGCACCCTGTGATGTACCTTAGCGGAAACTGATGGACCGGGAGACCCGGTACGCGGCAGTGGAGAGGGAGGCCTTGGCCATTAAGTGGGCAGTGACCCACCTCCGTACTACCTGCTGGGTCGCGAGTTCGCTCTGGTGACTGATCACGCTGCACTTCAGTGGATGTCCCTGCACAAAGAGTCGAATCCGCGGGTCACCAGGTGGTTCCTGGACTTACAGCCGTATAAGTTCACTGTCACTTATCGGGGGGCACCCTTCAGGCCAATGCCGATGCCCTCTCTCGTATTCACGACCTCTCGGTTAGGTCCGCCCGACCTGGCGGTCCTGGGCTAAGGGGGATCGTGTCACGCACGCAGTAGGAGGCCGCGGATTGATTCGACAGCACCTGGGAAACCACGCGCCGCCAGGGAATGGTGGGGTATTAACTTTCTCCCTCTGCTTCCTCATAGGAAAAAAGACCGTCCTGCACCATAGGCATGGATGACCGCAGTGATACTTCCGCCCTTCCTCCGCCATCTTGCCCTGGCGTCATCCTTCCCATCCTCCCTTGCGGTCCTTCCCGACATTCCTCCACTTCCGGCTCCTCCCCAATAAAATGGCGCGACGCCAGGAGTCGGCGCGCATATGAACTGTTTGTTTATATTTTGACCTGTTTTTTTTGTGTACAATATACGGGCCGGAAAACCCCAACCCTTGCTACTGTCTCTCTCGGTCTTTACAATATATATATATATATATATATATATATATATATATACACACACACACATATAAACATATATATACATATACACATATACAGTGGTGTGAAAAACTATTTGCCCCCTTCCTGATTTCTTATTCTTTTGCATGTTTGTCAAACAAAATGTTTCTGATCATCAAACACATTTAACCATTAGTCAAATATAACACAAGTAAACACAAAATGCAGTTTTTAAATGATGTTTTTATTATTTAGGGAGAAAAAAAATCCAAACCTACATGGCCCTGTGTGAAAAAGTAATTGCCCCTGAACCTAATAACTGGTTGGGCCACCCTTAGCAGCAATAACTGCAATCAAGCGTTTGCGATAACTTGCAATGAGTCTTTACAGCGCTCTGGAGGAATTTTGACCCACTCATCTTTGCAGAATTGTTGTAATTCAGCTTTACTTGAGGTTTTCTAGCATGAACCACCTTTTTAAGGTCATGCCATAGCATCTCAATTGGACTCAGGTCAGGACTTTGACTAGGCTACTCCAAAGTCTTCATTTTGTTTTTCTTCAGCCATTCAGAGGTGGATTTGCTGGTGTGTTTTGGGTCATTGTCCTGTTGCAGCACCCAAGATCGCTTCAGCTTGAGTTGACGAACAGATGGCTGGACATTCTGCTTCAGGATTTTTGGTAGACAGTAGAATTCATGGTTCCATCTATCACAGCAAGCCTTCCAGGTCCTGAAGCAGCAAAACAACCCCAGACCATCACACTACCACCACCATATTTTACTGTTGGTATGATGTTCTTTTTCTGAAATGCTGTGTTCCTTTTAAGCCAGATGTAGCGGGACATTTGCCTTCCAAAAAGTTCATCTTTTGTCTCATCAGTCCACAAGGTATTTTCCCAAAAGTCTTGGCAATCATTGAGATGTTTCTTAGCAAAATTGAGACGAGCCCTGATGTTCTTTTGCTTAACAGTGGTTTGCGTCTTGGAAATCTGCCATGCAGGCCGTTTTTGCCCAGTCTCTTTCTTATGGTGGAATAGTGAACACGGACCTTAATTGTGGCAAGTGAGGCCTGGAGTTCTTTCGGCGTTGTCCTGGGGTCTTTTGTGACCTCTCAGATGAGTCGTCTCTGCACTCTTGGGGTAATTTTGGTCGGCCGGCCACTCCTGGGAAGGTTCACCACTGTTCCATGTTTTTGCCATTTGTGGATAATGGCTCTCACTATGGTTCACTGGAGTCCCAAAGCTTTAGAAATGGCTTTATAACCTTTACCAGACTGATAGATCTCAATTACTTCTGTTCTCATTTGTTCCTGAATTTCTTTGGATCTTGGCATGATGTCTAGCTTTTGAGGTGCTTTTGGTCTGCTTCTCTGTGTCAGGCAGCTCCTATTTAAGTGATTTCTTGATTGAAACAGGTGTGGCAGTAATCAGGCCTGGGGGGTGGCTACGGAAATTGAACTCCGGTGTGATACACCACAGTTAAGTTATTTTTGAACAAGGGGGCAATTACTTTTTCACACAGGGCCATGTAGGTTTGGATTTTTTTCTCCCTAAATAATAAAACCATCATTTAAAACTGCATTTTGTGTTTACTTGTGTTATATTTGACTAATGGTTAAATGTGTTTGATGATCAGAAACATTTTGTGTGACAAACATGCAAAAGAATAAGTAATCAGGATCGGGGCAAATAGTTTTTCACACCACTTTACATATATACATATACCCACATACATATACATACACACACATATATATATATATATATATATATATATATATATATATATATACACATATACATATACATACTGTATCTACATATATACATATATATATACACATACATATATACATATATATATATATATATATACACATACATCCACATACTGTATTTACATACAGTGGTGTGAAAAACTATTTGCCCCTTCCCGATTTCTTATTCTTTTGCATGTTTGTCACACAAAATGTTTCTGATCATCAAACACATTTAACCATTAGTCAAATATAACACAAGTAAACACAAAATGCAGTTTTTAAATGATGGTTTTTATTATTTAGGGAGAAAAAAAAATCCAAACCTACATGGCCCTGTGTGAAAAAGTAATTGCCCCCTTGTTAAAATCACCTAACTGTGGTGTATCACACCTGAGTTCAATTTCCGTAGCCACCCCCAGGCCTGATTACTGCCACACCTGTTTCAATCAAGAAATCACTTCAATAGGAGCTGCCTGACACAGAGAAGTAGACCAAAAGCACCTCAAAAGCTAGACATCATGCCAATATCCAAAGAAATTCAGGAACAAATGAGAACAGAAGTCATTGAGATCTATCTGTCTGCTAAAGGTTATAAAGCCATTTCTAAAGCTTTGGGACTCCAGCGAACCACAGTGAGAGACATTATCCACAAATGGCAAAAACATGAAACAGTGGTGAACCTTACCAGGAGTGGCGGCCGGCCAAAATTACCCAAGAGCGCAGAGATGACTCATCCGAGAGGTCACAAAGACCCCAGGACAACGTCTAAAGCACTGCAGGCCTCACTTGCCTCAATTAAGGTTAGTGTTCACAACTCCACCATAAGAAAGAGACTGGGCAAAAACGGCCTGCATGGCAGATTTCCAAGACGCAAAACCACTGTTAAGCAAAAGAACATTAGGGCTCGTCTCAATTTTGCTAAGAAACATCTCAATGATTGCCAAGACTTTTGGGAAAATACCTTGTGGACTGATGAGACAAAAGTTGAACTTTTGGAAGGCAAATGTCCCATTACATCTGGCGTAAAAGGAACACAGCATTTCAGAAAAGAACATCATACCAACAGTAAAATATGGTGGTGGTAGTGTGATGGTCTGGGGTTGTTTTGCTGCTTCAGGACCTGGAAGGCTTGCTGTGATAGATGGAACCATGAATTCTACTGTCTACCAAAAGTCCTGAAGGAGAATGTCCGCCATTTGTTCGTCAACTCAAGCTGAAGTGATCTTGCGTGCTGCAACAGGACAATGACCCAAAACACACCAGCAAATCCACCTCTGAATGGCTGAAGACAAACAAAATGAAGACTTTGGAGTGGCCTAGTCAAAGTCCTGACCTGAATCCAATTGAGATGCTATGGCATGACCTTAAAAAGGCGCTTCATGCTAGAAAACCCTCAAATAAAGCTGAATTACAACAATTCTGCAAAGATGAGTGGGCCAAAATTCCTCCAGAGCTGTAAAAGACTCATTGCAAGTTATCGCAAACGCTTGATTGCAGTTATTGCTGCTAAGGGTGGCCCAACCAGTTATTAGGTTCAGGGGCAATTACTTTTCACACAGGGCCATGTAGGTTTGGATTTTTTTCTCCCTAAATAATAAAACCATCATTTAAAAACTGCATTTTGTGTTTACTTGTGTTATATTTGACTAATGGTTAAATGTGTTTAATGATCAGAAACATTTTGTGTGACAAACATGCAAAAGAATAAGAAATCAGGAAGGGGCAAATAGTTTTCACACCACTGTATATATATATATACATATATATACATACCTACATATATACACACATACATATACACACACATATATATATACATATATATATATATACATATATATACCCTTTGGGGCATGAGCAGCTGTTGATGGGGTGCCAGAATCCATCGAGGAAGAAAAATGAAAAACATTGTTTGATAAAGAACCCATTTCATTTTATGAAGGATTTTTGTATTTGAAGTTTGTTCTTTGGGCTTTGTAAAGGTTCCTAGTTTGTGGGAACGTGTTAACGGTTGCCACAGCAGATCATCTTCTTCCATATCTTTCTGTCCTCTGCATCTTGTTCTGTCACACCCATCACCTGCATGTCCTCTCTCACCACATCCATAAACCTTCTCTTAGGCCTTCGTCTTCTCCTCTTTCCTGTCAGCTCTATCCTTACTACCCTTCTCCCAATATACCCAGCATCTCTCCTCTGCACATGCCCATACCAACACAATCTCGCCTCTCTGACTTTGTCTCCCAACAGTCCAACTTGAGCTGACCTTCTAATGTCCTCATTTCTAATCCTGTCCATCCTCGTCTCACACACAATGCAAATCTTAGCATCTCTAACTCTGCCATCTCCAGCTCTGTCTCCTGCTTTCAGGTCAGTGCCACCATCTCCAACCCATATAACATAGCTGGTCTCACTACCATCCTGTAGAACCTTCTGTCACAAATCACTCCTGACACTCTTCTCCACCCATTCCACCCTGCCTGCATTCTCTTTTTCACCTCTCTTCCACAATCCCCATTACTCTGTACTGTTGATTCCAAGTATTTAAACTCATCCACCTTCGCCAACTCTACTCCCTCATCCTCACCATTCCACTGACCTCCTTCTCATTCACATACATGTATTCTGTCTTGTTCCTACTAACCTTCATTCCTCTGCTCTCTAGAGCATATCTCCACCTCTCCAGGGTCTCCTCAACCTGCTCCCTACTATCACTACAGATCACAATGTAATCATCAAACATCACAGTCTACGGGACTCCTGTCTAATCTCGTCTGTCAACTTGTCCATCACCATTACAAATAAGAAAGAGCTCAGAGCCGATCCCTGATGTAATCCCACCTCCATCACTCCTACCGCAGGCTCTCCACAGTCACACTTCCCCATACACGTACTTCTCTGCCACTCCTGACTTCCTCATACAATACCACAACTCCTCTCAGTCACCCTGTCATATGCTTTCTCCAGGTCCACAAAGACACAATGCAAATCCTTCTGGCCTTCTCTAAACTTCTCAGTCAACATCCTAAGAGCAAACATCACATCTGTGGTGCTCTTTCTTGGCATGAAACCACACTGCTGCTCACTAATCATCACCTCATTTCTTAACTGAGCTTCCACTGCTCTTTCCCATAACTTCATGCTGTGGCTCATCAATTTATCCCCAGTAGTTACTGCAGTCCTGCAAATCCCCTCATTCTTAAATATCGGCCCACCAGTACACTTCTTCTCCACTCCTCAGGCATCCTCTCACTTTCCAAGGTTCCATTAAACAATCTGGTTAAAAGCTCCACTGCCATCTCTCCAAAACTCCTCCATGCTTCCATAGGTATGTCATCTGGACCAATGGCCTTTCCATTATTCATCCTTTTCATAGCTGTCCTTACTTCCTTGTTGCTAATCCATTGCACTTCCTGATTCACTATCTCCACATCAACAAACCTCTTCTCTCACTCATTCTCTTCATTCATCAGCTGCTCAAAGTACTCATTCCATCTGCTCAACTCACTCTCCTCACTCGTGAGTATGTTTCCATCTTTATCCTTTATCACACTAATCTGCTGCACATCTTTCCCAGCTCGGTCCCTCTGTCTAGCCCACCGGTACTTTTCTCCCTCCTTAGTGTCCAACCTCTCATACAACTCATCATAAGCATTTTCTTTAGCCTTCACCACCTCTCTGTTCACAGTCGCCCTTATCTCCTTGTACTCTTCTCTACTTTCTGTATCTCCCTGACTATCCCACTTCGTCTTCACCATCCTCTTCATCTGAATACTCTCCTGTACTTACTCATTCTACCATCAGGTTTCCTTTTCCTCCTTCCTCTTTCCAGATGTCATGCCAAACACCCTTCTTGCTGTCACCATTACTACATCTGATGTAGTTTCCCAGCTGTCTGGTAACTCTTCACTACCACCCAGTGACTGTCTCACCTCCTCCCTAAACTCAACCTTGACATCTTCCTTTTACATCTTCCACCATTTGATCCTTGGCTCTGCCCTCACTCTCTTCCTTTTCTTGATCTCCAACATCATCCTACAGACCTATGATGATTAACTACACTTTTCCCTGCCATCACTTTGCAGTCTTCAATCTCCTTCATATCGACTCTTCTGCATGGGATGTAATCTAACTGTGTGCATCTTCCTCTACTCTTTGTACGTAACCCTATGTTCCTTCCTTTTCTTTAAATACGTATTCACCATAGCTATGTCCAACCTATTGGCAAAATCCACTATCCTCTGACCTTCTTCATTCCTCTCCTTGACACCATACCTACCCATCACATCATCTTCTCTGTTCCTTTACCAACATGTTCATTGAATTCCGCTCCAATCTCTACATTCTGTCCATCACTTCATCCAACTCACTCCAAAAATCTTCTTTCTCACCCATTATACACCCAACTTGCGGTGCATATGCACTAACAACATTCATCATCACACCTCCAATTTCCAGCTTCATAATCATCATTCTGCGTGACTCTTTTCACCTCCAAAACACTCTTGACATACTGTTCCTTCACAATAACTCCTACCCCATTTCTCCTTCCATCCATACCATGATAGAACAATTTGAATCCACCTCTGATCCACCTGACTTTAAATCCTCTTCCATTTAGTCTCTTGCATGCAATAAATCAGCCTTCCTTCATATCTGCTGACTCTGTCCCCTTACCAGTCATACTGCCAACACTCAAAGTTCCTAACCTCAATTCCGCTCTCTTTACCTTCCTCCTCTCCTCCTGCCTCCTGACACGTCTCACCCTTCTTCTTCTCCTTCTTTGGCAAACAGTAGCCCAATTTTTGCCAGCACCCTTTTGACTAACAGTACTGATGGCAGTCATTGTTAACGGGCCTCGACCGATCTGGTATAGGAATTTGTATTGTTGTTCACATATTGATTTGCCAAAATTTTACACGGATGCTCTTCCTGGCGTAACCCTCCCCATGTATCGGGTTTGGAACCAGCATGAAGAAGCACACTGTATTGTGCATCCCCTCTGGCTGGGTTTGTATTTTGTACCTACCCTTTAGAAACAATTCAGTAATTTTATTTTAATAGGAAGTGAGCACCTATTTACCAGCCACCTTCTACCAGTTTCACCATTAGACAACTATATTCCAAAGTAGTGCTCATCTTCTCTGTAAATTTGAATGTACTGCTGAGGTGGTTTGTCATGTGGTGGGTGTGGCAGCGCTGGATTGCCCCTCTTTTAGGAAAAGAAGAGAATTTCAACTTTGTTAATTATTTATCAGTTTTGACTTTGGCTATGCCAGTTATTAAATACTGTAAATAATCTGGTAAGGCTCTTACTGCATTTTCCTACATTTCTCTGTAGGAAGAAGGTCTCCGGCCATTAGGATTATGCCAAGGTAACTGAAGCCCACTTGTTTTAAGTAACAGAATAATACAGTTTATTGATAAACACAAGGCTTATAGAAATATGTAACTGCACATACAGTATATCGACACTGATAACAGCACAATATACAAGACTGATGAGACAAACATCTAACAGAAAAGGCTGGCTATTTAGAGTTGTTACTTATCTTGGCACAGATAAACAGTTTTACAATACCAAGTCGTTAAAGATGACATCCAGTGTTGTGTGGAATTGTTGCTGTTGTTGCTCTGGGTTCAAGTGTAGGAGTTTTCTTGTGTTGGAGTGCGCTCTTTGTTTTTGTTACCTGGTCTTTTGTCTGTGGTATGACATGATGCTGCTTTCTTGATTATGCTATCAGGCTCTTTTAACCATAGGAAAAAGCATTACTGTTTCAGGCATAAGAGTGTAGGTGCTGAGGTTCCCTTCTTGAAGTAATGGCTACTTCTCAGTCTTCTCAGACTGGGCTCAATCACTGGCACAGAGCTTGGCTTGGCAGAGTGGATATCAGAGCTTGTTCAAGCTATCCAGCTCAAAGAGAGATTGTGTTATCGGCTTTAGTTCCCCAAACAGGGAGCAGCCCATCCACGTTTAGGTTTCAGAAAGAACTTGGGTGCTTCTCACTGACATGAACTAGGAGTTCCAAAGAGCATAAATTCTGACAGTGCCATAAATGCCCACCCTTGAAGGTACACCATCAAAAACCTCTGGCTAGACCCAAAAATCTTTAAAAATTTTAAAGTATTTACTTTTAATTAAAAATACTCTGAAGCAATAGCAAGTTTTGTAAAGCATAAAAGTTTAAAAAAAATGGCTGATGCAACAAGGCAATCCAAAGCAAACAAAGTCTTAAAACAGCATATCCAAAGCAAAGTCACAAAATAGAGCACAGGTTTAAAAATCCAGCCATTACAATAAGCACAGAAGAATCACAGAACACCCTCATGTGCGTTCAACAAGAAGCTCCAGAAACTGTCGGAGACCTATGAATTTACTGGGTAGTGATTGACCCATGACCTCATTCCATGGGGATCCATTCAAAAACACATGAAACATAACACGGGCATTGAGAAAGAATAAAGAACATAACAGATGAAAATAAGCAATGACCCAAAAGCGAACATAAAATACAGAAAACAAACAAACTATAACATCCATAAAGAGGTGAGATTTCAGAGTATAAAGAGATGAGTGCTTCAAGTTTTGAGGAAAGTGTAGTCTCGGTGACTGGATCAAGGCCATTTCCAGTTCTAGAACCAGTGCCTGCTCATAAGAACTTTATTTTGTCCATCAAATCCAGGCAAGTACAGTTCTCGGCCACAAGGAGTCTTCTAGAGATGTCTGCTGATCTCTGATTTACACCTTTGTTATCAGATGCAGCACACAGCTGAACTGGTGTTGCTACAAACTGAGGTTAAGTAATTTTCTCAGGAATGCAGGTTGAGGGTGAAGCTGAATGTCTGCATTCCTGTTAAATCTTCTGTATGACACTAAAGTCTCCGCAGGCTTTGCCCTAAACATTGAAAAACATTTACTTTAAATCCTGGAAGATTTCTTAGTGGCATAAGAATGTTGAAAGGGAAAATCCGCACCTGCATGGGAGAGAATTTCCTCTTGCTGAAGTTAAGTCACTCAATAGGCTTTGTGATCGCAGCATTCAGGCTCCTACCAGGTCTGCACCACCACTACCAGCAGCTGCCATGCAGTCAATACAATGAAAGATAAAACAGAGCACTAAAGATGGACACACTCCAACACCCACGTGGCCTCCATATGTGACTACCAGTATGGCTGTCCTGGCTTTGTAGCCACACTGTGCAGTCATCTTGGCAGAACATCAGAGCCAAGATCTCTGCCAGCTACTAGAGGTACACTTGTGACATCATGGCCTTGATGCTCATGGCTCTCTGATCAAATGTCAGTCAGTCAGTCAGTTATTTTCCAACCTGCTATATCCCAACACAGGGTCACAGGGGTCTGCTGGAGCCAATCCCAGCCATAGCAATGCAGGAAGAAATCCACGGGCAGGGCGCCAGCCACCGCATCTCATCAAATGTCTTAGCAGTATTTCCAAATGGATGAGTAGAACCTTTCTAAACTTAAGGAAAAACAGAAATCTTAGTGGATGTAAAACGTGGAAATAGCGAGGGTATTATAATGAAACTTGATCCCTTAGGTTTGTAAGTCAAGATGGAGGAAAAGAATTTAGAGGTAATCATTGACTCTGACCTAAACTTTAAATCATACATTGATCAGATTACTAGAACTACATTTTTTCACTTAAGGAATATAGCAAAAGATCCCTTATAATTATGCAAGATGCTGAAAAATTAGTTAATGCTTTTAATTTCAGTCGACTAGATTACTGTAATGCACTCCTCTCAGGACCCCGAGGAAGACATCAATCGGTGGCAACAAGTGTAGAATGCAGCTGCCAGAATCTTAACTAGGAAAATAAAATCTGAGCACATCACATCAGTCTTAGCATTGTCACATTGATTACCTGTGTCATTTAGAATTGACTTTAAAATACTACTAATGGTATATAATCTGGACTTTTTAAAACATAACACCATGAGTCAGTGTCAATGACTGTTTCTCTGACACCCTAAGTACATCTGTTGCTATTCCATAAGGCTGTTGTTTATCTCCTCTTTTGTTTATCTCTCTCTATATAAAATCCAACGTCTGTCTGTCTGTCTGTTTGTCTGTCCGCTTTTCATCAGAAGAACAAGTTAATGTATTTAGATCGGCTTTGTTATATATAAGCGTATACACGTGGAAGTGTGTGTGTCTGTGTGTCCGGCCTGGAAGTGAGAGGAGAGGTGGAGTCAGCGTAAGGGATCCACATCCGAGGAAACAGAAACCTCACTTAGCCGCTAATAACACAAGTGAGGCCAGCGTCCAGCAAAACAAAACCTCAGAAGAAAGACAAAAGTCGCTTAGCGCTAATATCGGCAAAATGGCTTCCGTTTTACATTTCCTCCAGCCAATACAAAGCGGCGAGCACATCGACAAAATGAATCCTCCTAGTTGAGAGACACTCAGAGTAGTTCCTTTCAATTACCTGACATCTCTGCATTTCAGTTTTTTTCTGACATTTTCAATAGTTTCTAGGACCCCGGGCTTTTTATGGCATGGGCTTACACAGCTAGTTTTTCTATAATTTGCTTGAACATTCCGGTTGATTTTGCGACTTCTCTCATTGCACTAAGAATCAAAGTTCGCTTGCAGGAGCGATATATTTACACTAATCGAGACGTAATTAAATAGGCAGGGCCCTCCTCACTGTCCTGTTTCACTACAACGCAGGATAGAGCTGCAGGGCATGGCTAGTCTTATCTGCAGAAGACAGCAGGAGTTTACAGAATGATAGACACATCCTGAAATTTGCAGACGACTCTGTCATTGTGAGTATTTTACAAGATAAGGAAGACAGCCATGGACCTCTTGTCAATGAGTTTGTGCAATGGTTTGATCACTCTAATTTACGACTTAATACAGTATTTCTAAGACAAAAGATATAGCTGTAGATTTCAGGTACTCCCACCATCCACTGTCTCAACTTTCATTAAAGAGAAGACAGTGGAAATGGTAGAGCAATACAAATATCTGGGAGTAATCTTTGACAAAAACTAAACTTTGATCGTAACACAAAGCAAATTTGTAAAAGAAGCCACGACTTTCCAACTGTTTTAAAGAGGACAAAACCATAATGACTAGTTTTTTATATAAGTCTTTTATTGAATCCATTGTTACATTTGCTTTTATCTGTTGGCTTGAAAACCTCAGCAACAGTCATCTTAACAACATTGTAAAATTAGCAGTAAAAGTATGTGTTCACAGCAGATGTCTGTCACTGAAATGTACAGCAAACAGGTTAGAAAGAAAGTCAACTCAGTTCTGTCAGCCATCGTCTTTGCTCGAAATTCCAACTGAAGCCATCAGGCTGCAGATTTAGGTATCAAAGGTAAGAGCAGCAGATTTAAGAACTTCTTTAATTCCTAGGCATTTTAAATGTTGTTACCTGTAGGGCTGCTGCTAAATGTTAAACTCTGCATTATTATTTTGTGTACTGTGTAGAAATACAAAGAACAATGATAAAGGTTTGGGTTTGGGGTCCACACCTTATATTGTAAAGATTTGCTGCAAAAAACTTGTTAGTATGAGGAGTGAACTCTTCAGTTTAAGTCATAGAAGTGACTGTCGAATAACAGGATTACTGGGTTTATAAGGCTGAGATGGAGGATGAGGAGGGTCATCAGTAGGAAGTGATGTTATCAAGGGGTGGTCGACTTTCGAAAAGGGAAGTGCATTTGTTCTTATTTAATCCTGGAAGGAAGGAGAAAAAGGCATTTGTGCACATGGCTAGTCCTGTGTGCGGCGTTTCAACAGTAGCGGTTGCTGCCCCTGATGCGTGTATGTGACAACTGTTGACAGTTATTCTTCTTCTTTGTATTGATCTTGAGTGTGTGTTTATGCAGTAACATTGCTTGTCAAATGTTGTGTCTTTATCTACTGGATCTCTGGAACAACATCTTCTGTTTTTGTACTTTACAGCTGCAGACAAATTTCCCTCAAGGTAAATAAAATCTGTCTACCTACAGCAAGCCTTTAATCTGCTCCATCCTATAATTTGGAATGCCTGTCCCCTACACTCCAAGTCATAATCTTGGATCTTCTAATGGTGGACTGTTTATTATTCCAAGAGCCAAACTTGGTGTGATGCACCCACTGTAAAATCTGGAATACTTTGTCAAAGAAACTGGCCAGTTAGGATTCCTATGAGGCAGACACACCTCAAATTTCTTCAAAGATTATCTTCTCTGAAATCTGATCTGGGTTGATGTACTAAATATGTAATTTGCAGTGTTCTCTGCAGTTGGTTACGTGAATATCCTTCAATAATGGTAAGCAAGACTTTCGTTAACTATATGGCCTGTCAGGGTATCGTCACTATCTTACCTGGAAATTTGGATGTATGGAAAGCAACATGTACCATTTTCACGGATACTGAGATAATAAGAGAGGACAACCAACAGCTCATTACCCAGATGGTCATACCCAATGACAACGCAAAACTTAAGTGTCTAGCCAATCACTAGACAGTCTCACAGGGACGTCCTTTTCTTTACCTGCTAAGCAACATAATGCTTGTCTCTGTGGATGAGCCTTGGTGGCTTATCTTCGAAGTCTGTCTTTATTACTACAGTACAGGCAGGATTTTGGGGGAGCAATATTCACAGGTACTCTACTCTTGAAGAGTTTTCCAGCAGTTATTTTCCCCGGCCATGGCTGTAACAGTCACAACACAACAATTGTCAAGTTGAGCTTGTGTATGGGTCACTTTCCATGTGCAGGTCCCTTCCAAGCAAATGGCCAGGAGATCCTGCTGACTACACCAACTGTTGCCACATGGGGGTATCACAGAACCCAAAAGCCCAGGCCCAATTACTCAATCTTCAGTCTGAGCTCAAAAACAAACATGCTTTTATTTAAAATACCTCCCACAGATTTGTTTTGCTCAAAATCCATACAATAGCAAAATAAATGTACATATATGAAGGTAAATGCAAGCAGATGCACACATGCACACACACAAACACTAAGAAATGTATAAGTGAAGATAGATGACAACTTGTTTTCCTGCCAGACCATGTGCTGGATGATGAAGAGAAATAAATGAACACACACACACCACACAAGACCCGTAAAGATCGATGTGCATAGAGGGACCAGTCTGTCTGTCTGTGCTGCTTCATTTGACCCAATATGTTTGGCTTCAGATTAAATATTATTGATATTTCTCAGTCGATATAGCTGCCTGATTACTTTACATTACAGTGTATGCGCTTTGATATACGAGTGCTTTGGATTGGGAGCACATTTCGGAACAATTATGCTCGCAAACCGAGGTTCCACTGTATATTTGTGTTCTGTAAGAGACAAAATGGATGGTCTGGTGTCCTGCCTGGGCTGAAGAGGTTTCTTACCTGGTCAGGAGGCCATTATGGGAAGGACAGTGTGGTTGGAGGCACACTGCAGCTGGGATGGTTCCTCGTCCGTTCCCAGTCAGAGATAAATAATGGGTGGACTGGAAGAGAATGCCAGCCAATAACAGTTCATCCCTCAGCATGACAGTTAGTAGCAGTCCTCTGGTATGGCTGTAGTTTGGACACCCAGAGGGCTGCATGAGACTTGTTGGAGAACACTGTTGGAGTCACAAAATGGTAGTTAATAAAACAAAACAATATTAAATATGCATCAAATATAACCACAGTAAAACCAAGAACAATCAGAATCTTTCCAAAGTTACTTATTTTGCTCAGGATAAAATAGAATTTTAAAAGTCCTGTCCAGTTCCCTGTTTTGTAGCTTTTCTTCTTGTAGTTTTTCTTTTTTTCTAAATTGTTCTTTTCCAACTCATTTTCTGCTTAAATGTTTTTAAATATGTCAATTATGTTTTCTTGTTTGTTGGTTTTGGTTTATTTAATTTTTGCTTAACCGTACTGCTGTCTTAATCAAGCTTCTGTGACGATGCGGGTTCGGCTCCACACTCCCATCACTGCTTGGGAGCCCTTGAACTAACACTGTCGATAGATATAACCGAGGCCACAACTGAGCAAGGGATGGTTCAAATGTGCAAAAGTGCTTTTATTAAAACAGTCTACAAAAACAGTGTTCAAATAAAGTGCAGTGCTTTCAAAGTTCAATAAATAAATAATCCATAAAAAAACGTGGAGGTTAAAATACTACAAAAATAAACAATCCTTTAAAACTAGAGGTTAAAGCGTTCATATAGGAAGCAACCTTTAAAAACAACAAGCTTGGTGCCTCTTCTATGCTGGCGTCTCACCTGCTTCTCCCGACTAGGCTTTGCAGAAGGCGAGGCGCTCTCTGCAGCTGCACTTTTCCATATCGCATCCACACAAGACTGGAGACCTCCCGATCCTGGCCGGTCTGGCACTCATCCCAGCCCCGAGACTTGGTTCACACCAACGCCAGGGCGCACACAATTGGGAATCCACCAGCAAGCCTCACGACTCGCTGCCTTTCCGGTCTTCCATGGCCAGTCGTCTTTCCCTGGTCAATCGCGCTACCTGTTCACTCAGCGGGAGCGACATCAACTACAACCCTGGGTGTAGGCCTAACACCCAGGCTTCTTCGCAGCTGCCCGCGGCGCTTCGTTTGCTCGTTCACCCACATGCTCTTTATGGCTCTCTCTTGCACCGACATGCTTCCCTATAACCTCCGTCTCCTTCTCTTTTCCTTTCTCTCGTTCTTTCTCCCAACCGACTCACGCTTCTTTTATACAGCGAAGGGCCATAGCAGCTGCAGCACATTAACCACGGAACAATCACGGATGTGGGCAATCCATCACCTGTGCACTAGGTGAGAAGCGCCCACACCGCAGATCACCACACTCGACTACTATGCCCCCTCATGAAACCGCCATGAGTGCGGTGATTATTTATTTAAATGGCCTTTGCTGAGCGAGCTGTGGACCTATAACACCACAGCTTCCACTACTCTTTCCCATAACCTCATGCTGTGGCTCATCAATTTTATCACCGTGTAGTTACTACAGTCCTGCACATCCCCTTATTCTTAAATACAGGCACCAGAACACTTCTTCTCCACTCCTCATCATCCTCTCACTTTCCAATATTCCATTAATCAATCTGGTTAAAACTCCACTGCCATCTCACCCTAACACCTCCATGCTTCCAAAAGTATGTAATCTGGACCAACGGCCTATCCATTCTTCATTATCTTCACAGCTGTCCTTACTTCCTCCTTGCTAATCCCTTGCACTTCTCCGTCTCTCATTCTCTTCATTCAACAGCCTCTCAAAGTACTCTTTCCATTTGCTCAACATACTCTCCTCACTTGAGTATGTTTCCATCTTTATCCTTTATCACGCTAACCTGCATGCACATCTTTCCCAGCTCAGCCTCTCTGTCGATCCCACCAGTCCTTTTCTCCCTACTTAGTGTCCAACCTCTCATACACCTCATCATACGCCTTTTCTTTAGCCTTTGCAATTTCTCTCTTCACCTTGTGCCTTATCTCCTTGTACTCTTGTCTACTTTCTGTATCTCTCTCACTATCCCACTTCTTCTTTGCCATCCTCTTCCTCTGTATACTCTCCTTGACTTCCCCTTTCCACCATCAGGTTTCCTTTTCCTCCTACCTCAGTCCAGATGTCACGCCAAGCACCCTTCTTGCTATCACCACAACCATGTCCATCCTTTTGCAAAATCCACTATCCTCTGACCTTCTTCATTCCTCTCCTTGACACCATACCTACACATCACATCATCTCCTCTGTTCCATTCACCAACATGTCCATTGAATTCCGCTCCAATCACTACTCTCTGTCCTTCAATTCATCCAACTCACTCCAAAATCTTCTTTCTCACCCATTGCACACCCAACATTCATCATCACACCTCCAATTTCCAGCTTCATAATCATCATTCTGCCTGACACTCTTTTCACCTCCAAAACACTCTTGACATGCTGTTCCTTCACAATAACTCCTACCCCATTTCTCCTTCCATCCATACCATGATAGAACAATTTGAATCCACCTCTGATCCACCTGACTTTACTCCTCTTCCATTTAGTCTCTTGCATGCAATAAATCAGCCTTCCTTCATATCTGCTGACTCTCTCCCTGACCAGTCATACTGCCAACACTCAAAGTTCCTACCCTCAATTCCGCTCTCTTTACCTTCCTCCTCTCCTCCTGCCTCCGGACACGTCTCCCCCTTCTTCTTCTCCTTCTTCGGCCAACAGTAGCCCAATTTCTGCTAGCACCCTTTTGGCTAACAGTACTGGTGGCAGTCAATGTTAACCAGGGGTTCGACCAATCCGGTTTGTATTGTATTGTATTGTTGTCCACATATTGATTTGCCATAACTTTACACGGATGCCCTTCCTGACTTAACCCTCCCCATGTATCCGGGCTTGGAAACAGCATGAAGAAGCACACTGGATTGTGCATCCCCTGTGGCTGGGTTTGTATTTTGTACCTACCCCTTTAGAAACAATTCAGTAGTTTTATTTTAATGGGAAGTGAGCACCCCTATTTACCAGCCACCTTCTACCAGTTTCACCATTAGACAACTGCATTCCAGTAGTGCTCATCTTCTCTGTAAATTTGAATGTACTGCTGAGGTGGTTTGTCATGTGGTGGGTGTGCAGCGCTGGATTGCCCTCTTGTAGGAAAAGAAGAGAATTTCAACTTGGTTAATTATTTATCAGTTTTGCCTTTGGCTACGCCAGTAATTAAATACTGTAAATAATCTGGTAAGGCTCTTACTGCATTTTCCTACATTTCTCTGTAGGAAGAAGGTCTCCGCCATTAGGATAATGCCAAGGTAACTGAAGCCCACTTGTTTTAAGTAACAGAATAATACAGTTTATTGATAAACACAAGGCTTATAGAAATATGTAACTGCACATACAGTATATCAACACTGATGACAGCACAATATACAAGACTGATGAGACAAACATCTCTAACACAAAAGGCTGGCTATTTAGAGTTGTTACTTATCTTGGCACAGATAAACAGTTTTACAATACCAAGTCGTTAAAGATGACATCCAGTGTTGTGTGGAATTGTTGCTGTTGCTACTCGTGTTCAAGTGTAGGAGTTTTCTTGTGTTGGAGTGCGCTCTTTGTTTTTGTTACCTGGTCTTTTGTCTGTGGTATGACATGATGCGGCTTTCTTGATTATGCTATCAGGCTCTTTTAATTTCATAGGAAAGAGCATTACTGTTTCAGGCATAAGAGTGAAGGTGCTGAAGATCCCTTCTTGAAGTAATTGCTGCTTCTCAGTCTTCAGACTGGGCTCAATCACTGGCACAGAGCTTGGCTTGGCAGAGTGGATATCAGAGCTTGTTCAAGCTATCCAGCTCAAAGAGAGATTGTGTTATCGGCTTTTAGTTCCCCAAACAGGGAGCGGCCCATCCACTTTTAGGTTTCAGATAGAACTTGGGTGCTTCTCAATGACATGAACTAGGAGTTCCAAAGAGCATAAATTCTGACAGTGCCATAAATGTCCACTCTTGGAGAGGTATACCATCTAAAAACCTCTGGCTAGACCCAAAAATCTTTAAAAATTTAAAGATTTACTTTTAATAAAAATACTCTGAAACAATAACAAGTTTTGTAGAGCACAAAAGTTAAAAGAATCATGGCTGAAGCAACAAGGCAATCCAAAGCAAACAAAGTCTTAAAACAGCATATCCAAAGCAAAGTCACAAAATAGAGCACAGGCTTAAAAACCCTGCCATTACAATAAGCACAGAAGAATCACAGAACACCCTCATTGCATTCAACAAGAAGCTCCAGAAACTGTCGGAGACCCTATGAATTTACTGGGTAGTGATTGATCCGTGACCCCATTCCATGGGGATCCATTAAAAACACATGAAACATAACACGGGTGTTGAGAAAGAATAAAGAACATAACAGATGAAAATAATATTAATATAAAGCAATGACCCAAAAGCGAACATAAAATACTGAAAACAAACAAACTATAACATCCATAAAGAGAGTGAGTTTTCAGAGAGAAGAAAGAGATGAGTGCTTCAAGTTTTGAGGAAAGTGTAGCCTCGGGTGACTGGATCAAGGCCATTTCCAGTTCTAGAACCAGTGCCTGCTCATAAGAACTTTATGTTGTCCATCACATCCAGGCAAGTACAGTTCTCGGCCACAAGGAGTCTTCTAGAGATGTCTGCTGATCTCTGATTTACACCTTTGTTATCAAATGTAGCACACGGCTGAACCGGTGTTGCTACCTGGGCTGGTTCTAGACAGGCATATATGAGGGGGCAGACAGAAATGTGAAGGGGGCACATGGTGGCGACGGAGGCGGGAAAGGGGTGGGGTGGTGGGGGGTGCTCTGTATAACTGTTTTTGTCATGTAATTGGATTGCACTTTGTCAGGCCTCTACCCTAAGACCTGTCCAACTTAGGTGTCCCACCTAAAGGCTAAGCTTCTGCTGGTGTAGCTCTTAGGGTCACTGAGGCACGATACCCCTGACCACGATAAAGTGGTAATCCCTCAAGAGGAAAACATAAAAATAAAACAACAAAAATAAAATATTCCTCATCAGATTATAACAACTAAAAACATGACATTTACCTTAATTGGATGGCCTATATCAAATATATTCAAACCC
>NW_024382381.1:0-14682 GCF_016835505.1 Polypterus senegalus
TAAGAGTGTTTTTATAACGTGTATTAAAGCACGAGACATCGCATAACTTTCGCATTATATAACACATCGATTTAAGGTATTGTAATTAACTAGTAAATAAAATGTATATTGGCATTTGTTCCCAGTGCTCTTATGGATACATTTGTCAAACATCAGTTTAATAAATAAAGGAAAATGTATGTACACAAGAGAAATAAAGCTATCTAAAATATGATTAGCTGATGATAATAAGAGGAAAAATATTTCTACTTCGCTGACATTAGTGGAGGAGCTTTGTAAATCCATTAGACTCCAGAATACGTGTACTTCCATCCATCCATTAACCAACCTAACTACAGGGTCACGGGGGTCTGCTGGAGCCAATCCCAGCGCGCAAGGCAGGAAACAAGCCCCAGGCAGGGCGCCAGCCACCGCAGTATGTGACTTCACCTTATAAAAAAACAACAACAACAAAACGAACGATGGTAAAACGTACGTTCCTAGACTTAAGAAAATATATTAAGACAGCTGTACAGTATATCAATTTCAAACTTTCTTGCAGATAACAGTAATCATCACTGTCAGGCAACATAAAATGAATGTGTTCAGAAAAAGGCAAGTGTTAAAAGTGCATCCAGGATTCCATAACTTCTCTAATGTAGGTTTTGAATGCTAGGTTCGTAAAATTATCCTTTAATCATCTCTCTCAACTTTCTTGGTACTAAATTCAGTTGAATGAAGTAGCATAGTTGTTTATAACTTTGCATTCCTTTTTTTCTTTAGTCTACAGTCTGGAGTACATTGTTGAGTTACTATCATTTTTTTTTTCTGCTAAGGCACGGCTCTGAGGTTAGGGATCTGCAACACCAATCGGAAGGTTGCCAGTTAGAAGCCCGTAAATGCCAGAAGTGATTCCACTCCATTGGGCCCTTCAGCATGTTCCTTAACCTGCAATTGCTTTGTCCTGGGTATGATGTTAACCTATTTCCAGCACTGAAAGCAGGTCCTCCAACTTGCAGGAGAACTCCGGGGTTGGTGGCAGGACTGGCACTCCAGCCACTAAACAAAAGATCTCGCAGTATTCCTTTCAAACTAGTGTGGTGCTGAGATGTCACCTGTTGCACCATCAGTCCATCACAGAATAGGATTGCCCTACTAAGGTTATCAAAGATCAAAACATCCAGGTGAAATACTGGACAGAACATTATTCAGAGCTATACCTGTATGCTAGAGTTGCCCTGAAGTGGCTGCAGATGCTTTCAGAGAGAGTCCATCTTGAATCTCCGTGAATCTCTTACTTATTGTTTTCTTTCATCCTCCAAAATACAATCTTTCTTATCTGATCTGACTGAACTACTAACCCAGTTAAGTTCCCTTTCCCGAGAATCACTCTTCTTAGCAATTTCATCCTCCATGTTGACATTTCTACATGTAAACTGTGGAATGAATTCCTATCCTCACTAGATTGTTTTGACTTGGTGCAACATGTTGATTTCCCTACCACTCTTGTGGTCATATATTGGACTTGATCTGCACATCGGCTTATCTGTTGGGAACACTTAGAGGAGTGATTTGAGATTCTCTGACCATAAAGCAGTACTTTTCACTGTCTCATTACATTTCCCTCCTCTTACCTGTAAATGTTGAATTACTTTCAGAAACCTTAAAACTGTCTGTCCCTCTATCCCTATATGTCAAACTTGAGGCCCACAGGCAAAATCTGTCCCGCCATGTAACATAAATCCATATGATTTTCTTCAAAAAATGTCCATGCTACTTTACAAAGTGATGATAAACTATATCTCCCATAATGCAAGTTGGTTTTTACCTGCAAAATGAATGCATCCTACTGCTAATTTTTAGCTAAAACTGTTTTCTAAGAAGTGATGGGGTTGAAATAAATCTACAGATATCCCCAAATGTCTAAAAAGAAAAATTGATGCAGAGGAAGACAATTTAATGAAAGATGAAAAAGCAAATGCATGTTTGTCTTCAAGGAGAAAAAATGGTTTGTCTTCTGTGTTACGAGGCAGTGTTGGTAATGAAGGAATACAATTTACTTCGGCATTTCAACACCAAACACGGAGTCAGGTATGCTAAATTTAGCCACCTAGAAAAACAACATATTGTCCAAGAATTAAAAGGCAGACTGCAACCACAGTGTGTTTACAGGTGTGTATGCATTCATACAGCCAAATATTTACTGTAATCAAAACCATCTCTCAATAGTTGGATGTATGCCCTCTCCCGCCATTTGTTTTTGTGAAATGCCACATCTGTCTCACATGTTCTTACCAGTCACAATTATTTATAGTACCATAGTTCTGCCCCTCTCAACTGTGACAAAAAAGTTTTGAACAAAGTTAATGTAATAACATGTGTTTGATGATATTTGTCTTTGTTATTCACTTGAAAAGTTTGATCTTTGATTGATGGAGTAATGTGGGTTTCTGAGTCTGATACATTGAAGGATTTATGTTATGATAATATATATCAATATACTATCATATAATTTTATGTTCACGTAAATATATATATTTGTACAGTTGAATAAATAATTAAATGCAGAGACAGTTGTCTAACAATATGTCAAGGAATAGTTGCATTTATGTAGTCTTACACTTACAACTGGCCCTTTGAGAATAACCATAAAGCTGATGAGGACCGGGTGAAAATGGTTTGACACCCTGCTCTATCCTTATTGGATCCATCTCTGATCTTTTTCTGTTTTCCTCCATTCCAGAATTATGGTCAATGAAAGCAACTGGCCAACACCCTGAGAGAATTTCACATAAGATTGGTCTCACTGTGCATATCCAGGCTTTCTCTGACCATCAAAGTACTTATAGAGATGCAATAACTGCATTCAATAACATGCATTATGGCGGAATAATAGAAAGTGGCAGTTATAACCAAGGGTTTTGTTTATGTAGTTAATAAACTAGTTCAATCTGCACCTGACCCAATTACCTCTACTACTGAAGTCTATGAAAAATTACTCCATTTTTCTATAATAAAATTAAACATCTAAATAATTCAACTAACATAAATCTGTCATCCATTTATATCTTTCACTTTCTTCCCACTCCATCCAGTTCCTTTTCTGAATTTTCGCCAGTCACATCTGCATTTTTAATGACCTGCTTTATAAGATGAGGCTGATTACTTGAGTACTGGACCCCATTCCCACTACACTTCTTTAAACCTGCCTTCATGCCATAATCCCGACTGTTACAACAATAATAAATACAGTACATCCCTTGACACTGGCTTTGTGCCAGACACTTTTAAAATTGCTTCAAAACACCAATGTTAAAAGTCTGGTCTTGATGCTAACAATCTTAACAATATGCAGCGTATTTCTAATTTTCCTTTTCTGTCAAAGTTCTTAAACATGTTGTATCCTTCACACTCATCAATACTTAACTTCTAATAATTTGATGGAACCTTTCAGTCTGGTTTCAAAGCACAGCACAGCTATATAACTGCTCTGCTTTGGGCAACTAATAATTTGATTATGACAACAGATTCTGGACAAACCAGCATATTAATTCTGTTGAAGTTTAGTGCAGCATTTGAAACTGTCAGACATGACATGTAGAATCAACTCTCAGCCCGCAGCTGGACGGCTGTCGATTACTCGTATGGGCCGTACTCATTCCTACCACCTTTACTAATCATTCTTGAGGCAGATTAAAGACTTAAGTGCCAGCTTAAGTGAAAAATGAAAGAAAACGTACTAAGTAATTGCAACACAAAAACTAACTTAATCAGCTTTAATGCAAAAAGATGCCAACAAAAGAAGAGAAGCAATGGGCTGCTAGGGTGGAGACAAGAAGAGCTGCTCAGGAAGCAGCAAGCGTTTCAACCTCTGAGCAAACAAATGATAAACAGAGACAGAGAAAGAGGATGAAAACTAGGAATGCTCAAATCAAGTGTATTCACTGCACGTTATTGTGCAGTACACCATTACTGGTACCCTATATATGCTGTCCTTTCTGTGACTCTGTAAAGCACCATGAGCATGAAAAAGGTGCTACATAAGTGAAAAGTAGTATTTTTAGGTTTAGGGCATAGTAATCCACCATTAACATGATCTCTGTTAGGAAACTGCAGGAGAAGTGTGAGAAGTAGCAGAAACCACTATACCTCATCTTCATTGATATTACCATGGCATTTAACCTCATGAGCAGAAAGGGCCTCTTTGAGATCCCTACCAAAACTGGCAAGTCATTCCATGGGGATATGAACGGGACCATTGTATTTGACAGCACAACATCAGAGTTCTTTGACATACTCACCAGGGTGAAGCAGGAGTATGTTCTGAAATTGTGGAACCTTCTTTGCTCTCCTACATAAGTATGCCTTTGGAGGCCACAGGTGTCATCTATTTCCATACAAGATACAAATCACAACTTCCCACAATGTCAAGACTTTGAGCAAAGATCAAGGTGCAGATATAACTTGTAAGAAATTTCCTGCTTGTGATGCGTAGTTGTAGCCACACACAGTCCCTTATGACCAACCTCATGGAAGCCTAAAGGAAGTCTAAACGCTTCATTAACCTGAAGAAGACACAGGTGATAGGTCAACATGTAAAAACCAACCCTTCCATCAGTATTGCCGACTACAAGCTGAAAGTCATCATTAAGTTCACATATGTGGGCTACACAATCTTGGATAACCTGCCGCAAAAGCAAAATCAACAAATGTGGAAGTCCTAGTCTGGTTGTGCTGCCATCTAGCATTCCATGGAAGCCACTGCTCTGAATACATTGTTTCTCATGTTCTTTAATTATATTAGCCTCCCAACAGAGTAATGAATCATGACCTGTCCCAATCAGGGCACCAGCCCATACCTGTCATCCCTTACAGTAGTTATTCCAGAAATGTTCTTGTTTGTGTCAATATTAGTCAACATTTTTGTATTTATTTGTTGTTGGTATGGAGGCACAGTGGTAGTGCTACTGCCTTGCAGTAAGGAGACTACAGTTCATGTCCTGGTTCTTCCCTGTGTGAAGCATTTTCTCCTTATGGCTATGTGGGTTTCCTCTGGGTTAACTGATTTCCTCCTACAGTCCAAAGATCTGCAGGGTGCTAAATTGGCCCTGTCACATATGTGTTTCTGCCTGCAGTGCATTAGTGCCCTGTAACCTATATTTGCTGATTGGCTTCCAGCCCCATGACCTGCTCCAGCGCATAAGCTAGAGTGTTTTACAGCTGACAGGGCTTATCAGACTCTTAACAAGAGCTGACTATAATCAAAAAATGAAATCCAGTTGGAATAAAAGACAGCTCCTGACCTAGAGAAGAAATGGCTAAAAGCAATCCAGCTAGTTCAGCCAGGGGGTGGGGAAGCTTGAATGCAACAGTCACGGTGAGTAGCTAGATTCCCTAGTAAGCGACATTTCCCCAAGCTTTTGGTGCGGAGAACAAAGATATAAACAAGCTCTTACTAAATGTGTGCAGTAGATCTGTTTCTGCATGTTGGAAGACATTTATATACTTTGTGTCACACTGTAGTTTGCACAGCAGACAATTTTCTTCAAACACTTCAGATAATTTCACCTGTCAAAACTGCAATGTTAATTTAGTATTGTTGTCGATTTTTTTTTTTTTGCTGGGAGGGACTGCATTAGGAATTTGATAGTGATCAGAGAGATTGGAAAACCACTGATGCGGCACATTGCTGCATCACTATGACAAACCATCTCAGGATCAAAACAGGACAAGTGGAGCTGTGCAATGGGTGACCAACTCAGCACCACATTTCAAATAAGTGAAACGGTGTGAGTTTTTAAGAGTGGCTAGAAAGTGTCAATCCTAAAAGAGCCAGTCTTCAAGTTTTCCTTGCAAAGTTGGAGGACCTGCTTGCAGGGCTAGATCAAGTGCGTCATGCAGGATGGGGCAATTTAGCAGAGTTGAGGTCTTCCACCAGGAGGGCCCAATGGAGTGGAATTACTTCTAGCATTTACAGGATTTGACATGGATCCTTAACTCAGAAGCATCACTCACAAAATAAAGTGGATCGATACAGTTTGTTTGAACAATATTGCCATTTAAATTTGGCTTCAATCTTTCCAGGCCCAACTGTAGTCAATTGCACATCCAAAATCAGCAACATGGGTTTAGCTACATGGTGAACATGTAACAGTGAGATTGAGTCCATAAAATCAAAATTTTGTCCTTGGCACTTGATACTTAATTTGGACCCTTAACAGCATGTCTCTGAAGGATTAGAACAAAAAAAAGTACTCCCTGTGGTGCGACGCTCCATGGTGCGGAATGCTGCATTTCCCAAGGCCTTGCAGGTAATCCTGCACAGTTAAAACTGGGATAGCAAGTATACAACATTGGGTGCTAAATTTGGCTTCTTAAGGGATGTGGTTTATAGCAGATTGGTTACTTTCACTCTTGGTAAGCTAACCAGATCCATGTTAGGGGCATAATACTCATTGTATTATGTAACAAAATTAAACTAAATTGATAACCAGAGGATAAAACATAATTAGACCAGGGTTAAAACCAGATCTTTCATTAGGGGTCCCTGATGTGCAAAGAAAAGCAAAAGCATATGTCAATAGTGGGATGATTTTTGGAAATGCACAGATTTTACAATCCTTTAACCTAACTGGATAATATTTCACCTAATGTTTAATTTTAATTCCAAAATATATGAAACAGCAGCATTTCTGGCTGGCTAATCAAGAGACCATCAACAGCATTGTGTTTCTTAAAATCACAGGCTGTTGTTTACCTGTTATTCTGCATCTGCTAACTGGAATCCATGCTGGGCATGTGTGTATACATTTGGTCATATAATAAAATCGTAATCAATCACAGAAGGATCAGAGCATATAATTACTTTAGGAGTTAAAATCAGACCCATCATTAGGAGACCCTGCTTTAGTAACAATTATAAAAAAGTATAATACAAATAAAGTAGAATTTCATGTCCTCCATTTTTCCAACCCGCTGGTCAGGGCTTACCGGTCTGGGAGATTCTGCTGGAGCCAATCCCAGCCAGCACAGGGCACAAGGCAAGGGAGACCAATCCGGGCAGGTGCCAACCACCGAAAAGTAGAAATTTGAAATTTAAAATTTACTTTGATTAACATTGCTCTCTTGAGAATAAAAGCTGCCATTGATAATTATATTAACTATAAAATATGATTTGTGTGTTACTGAACCTGGTTTCTTAGTACATCTGATGCTGCTCTCCTTGTGGAAACAGCACCAAATGGTTTTCCATTCTTTATTAATCGAGGAGATTGCCCTTGGGGTAGAGTCTGAGCAAGGAAATGCACACCACATTTAAAAATGTAAAGCAAGTTATAGCCTTTGGTGTTATGGTTCAGCAAGGCTATTGGCATGGTTTAAGTTTATTTTTTAATTTATTTAATATTTTATTACTTATAACGGGAATACCATGGGAAGTAGTGTGTTAAAGAAGGTATGAAAAAGGAAAAATTTTAAAAAATAACATTAACATGATTGTTAATGTAATTGTTTTGTCATTGATATGAGTGTTGTTCTCATATCTATCTATCTATCTATCTTTATCTATCTATCTATCTATCTATCTATCTATCTATCTATCTATATATATATATATATATATATATATATATATATATATATATATATATATATATATATATATATATATATATATATATATATATATATATATATATATATATATATATATATATATTAGCAACATGGCCCGGAGAAGTAGTGTGTTAAAAGGAAAGAAAAGGAAACATTTTGAAAATAACGTACTTATGATTGTCAATGTAATTGTTTTGTCCACTGTTATGAGTGTGGCCTGTGACCCTCTATATATAGCAAAATACCCCTTGCAGCGATGTCATGTGTTAAAGAGATTATATGAAAAAAGAAACATTTTAAAATAATGTAACATGATTGTCAAAGTAATTGTTTTACGTGTGTTGGTATGGCATCACAAAAGTTGTTTCAGTAGCTACATCGAAAAGTGATGTACGACATCCCAGCCGCCTCCTTTTTACTGTTTCTACGGCATGTTACACTGCTGTCTATATACACACACACACATGCATACATACACATATATATATATATATATATATATATATATATATATATATATATACACATAAATATCTTCATATCGTATATATATATACATATATACACATACCTATCTACATCATATATACACACACATACATACATACACACACACAAATTATATATATGTGTGTATGTAATATATATGCATATATGTATGTGTGTGTGTATATATATATATATATATATATACTAATACCATACATGGCGGGAGAAGTAGTGTTAAGGGGAAGCAGAAGAAACATTTTGAAAATAGCGTAACATGATTGTCAATGTAATTTGTTTTGGCCACTGTTGTGAGTGATAGTGTTGTTGTCATATATATATATATATATATTTACACACACACATAAAATATATATATATCATACATATGAACATATACATACATATATATATCTACATATATACATACATATGCATGCACACATACATACATACACACACATATATACACACAAATACACATATATATATATATATATACATACACACATATATATATAAACATATATATACATAGCACATATCTACATATATACACACACAGCTATTTCGTATCAGTGCAATGCGGCTACTTGTTAAAATGGATAACTCCCGCTCTTTAACGTGCCAGGTCTGGTGGATATTATGAACTGTCGTATTTGTTCAAGTTCTATTTAAATTTTTAAATGAAGGAATTTTACTGTTAGTCGACAGAAATATCTTTGGCAGGAATGGTAAAACAGACAGGAATATTACTCCTGAATAAATCAACTCAAACCTTAAACAACTATAATATTTTGCTCTCCATGAAGAAATATATCCTGTCTAATTATACAAGTTAGAAATAAAGTAAACATTAAAAGAACAAACATTCAAATTTCTTTACTCTTATGTAATTTTATATAAAAATAAGCTTAGATTTTAAATATCCCAAAAGATTTACTCTCCATAAAAAATATATCTTACCATCAAAATTATACAAATTCAAATATGAACATACTGCACTTAACAAAAACCTGGAAATATAGTACAAATGTGTTCCTTTCAGCAATAACAAATGAAATCATTCAGTTGTCTTTGCTCATATGTCATTTACAGAGCTGTCGCCTGTATCTTTTTGGCAACAAATTTGTTTATGTTTGGTGTGAGTTCATGTTACATGGAGATTCTCAAGGATGGATTGCAGGTGCTCATCAGTGGCGACTCCTGTGTGCTGTTTGTTAGTCTTTGTATCACTGAGAAGAGCTTCTCACACAGATATACCTGGCATGCACAAAGTTCAAAACGCATGTAAGACGGACTTTTTTTGTTCTTCAAAGTCACAAAGCCGTGCAAACTCAGTGCGCTCAGTTTATCCAACAAAAGTCGTGTTGGGAACACCGTGGTGGCGACTTGGTTTAACATTACTTGGCAACAGGAAAGTGGGGCCAGCCAAGTTGCGCACTGGTGCATTTGTGTCTCCCATAAAAAGCAGCTTCTTGAAATCACTGTGATTGTGCGGGTAAAAATCCGCTGAAGTGTCAGATTCTTATTTAATTATTCTGCTTTCTGTATCTTCTGCATTGCATTCAGGTTACCCTGATGTTTTGTCTCATAGTGCCGTGGAATGGTCTGTAATTACAGCACATTAGCTCCACAGATGAGACACACGTGTTCAATATAAACATATACTCAGCCTCCCATCGGTTTTTTTAAAGGCTCTATTTTCGAGAATTGAACTTTTCTCTCAGCATCGTTTGAGCTAAGCAATAATAACTTGCAGCATCGCCAAAGCTGGGCTTGATTAGCGGTAGAGTGCCGGCAAAGGCAGCTGAAAGCGCGCTGCGACAGGATATAGTTTGTTGACACTAACTATATACCTGAGCCGTGTAACAATAATACAGTATATAAAAATGATGATCATGGGCCTAATTGCCGGTTTCTGGTTCAGAAGATATGTTTTTGTGTTTCGAGTAGCAGAACTCATGAATATGGTTGTATATGTCACTCGCTCGCTTCTTATTGTTTCCCTGCCTTCTCAATTATATAATGCATGTTTTCTTCAGCGCTTTTTGGAGGTCTTCCTGGTTTTCTATATACTGCGTAATTACGTGGGAGGCGTGATGATGTCACACGAAACTCCGCCCCCACGGCGTTGAAGCTCATCTCCATTACAGTAAATGGAGAAAACAGCTTCCAGTTATGACCATTACGCGTAGAATTTCGATATAAAACCTGCCCAACTTTTGTAAGGAAGCTGTAAGGAATGAACCTGCCATATTTCAGCCTTCCTCCCACACGGGAAGTTGGAGAATTAGTGATGAGTCAGTGAGTGAGTGAGTCAGTGAGTGAGTGAGTGAGGGCTTTGCCTTTTATTAGTATAGATTACATTTTCATGTTTATTTCAGTTTTTTTTTTCTTTTATGTAAAAACATGTTTTCCTTTGATTATGTTTCCTTAATGATGTAATTTGTAAATGCTGAAATACTAATTTGGATTATGCTTTGGGATGTGTTCACTTTGGGTGCCATTTTAGACAACTCCTTTGCAATCCTTTTGCACCTTTTGTTTTGTGGTATTTTTCTTTGATATTTAATTAGCATTTTCATTAATAAAGAATACTTGGTGCACTCTTTTCTTAAGCCAAAGGTTTCTACAGTTTTTCCTTTCTCTTGAGAGGGAAATGTTGGGCTTTTAAAGTATTTTTAAAGCTAAAACTCCTTTAGATGTATGTAGGCCAAAGCAGCTGGGATTTAAGTTGTTTGGGATAACACCTATTCTAGACAGACAGAAGACCCAAACAGGCTTGTGAAGCTTTTAAGAGACGTCACACCCTTTGTCATTTTGGTCCTGACTCAAAATCATGACAATTATTTTGTCATAGAAGATATTAAAACAGACTCCAGGCCAACTGCAGTAATAGTCAACATTCATTTTTCATGACTGAATTTGCCAGCCTTTTCTCTGATTTATTTGATGTTGTGGGGTACAAAATCTGTACATTTTGGTTTATATTTCCATTATATTTTATTCAAGACAAAACATCAAATGAACGAAATTCAGGACACATCAAAGCATATCCTATTCCTAGTTGAACCTCACTTTTAAAACAGCTGTTCCAATAAAGAAAGGAAGACATGCTGGTGCCTAAGGCTATAGATTAGTTTATAACCTTGGCATTTGGGACAAAAGTAACTAAATTATTTTACAGCCTGGGAAAGGAAGACATGGCGACACCTAAGGCAACATCAAAAAAAGTTTTATTGTTTTGGAAAACGGACAGTGAATTCATTCATCATATTGACAGCCAGCCAATCAGAATATCTAACAATCACATCTTGCAAAAATCCCTGTAGAATTTTATAATAAATGTGCCTTGTCTAAAAGATTGACATAGGTGGGAGGAAGAAGAAGGGACGAAGACGTCAGGAGAAGGGAGCAGAGCGATATCAGAAGAAGGCGCCGGCAACGTGCGGCGGTTTCCATCTAATCATCAGAAAAGCATCTCATGAAGAGCTATGAAGTGCTAGATCACAAGCTGCCTGTGACATTCATCCTTGTCATCTTTAACTTTTTGTAAGCTTTTTCTAAAACTATATATATATATATATATATATATATATATATATATATATATATATATATATATATATCTATATATATATATATCTATATATATATATATATATATATATATCCAGACTTTACTATCAGTCCTATTTTATTATTCTTTGTTCTACTGGTATTATTATTCCTGTAATAAATACCATGCAGATTTTAACTTTCTATACTTTGTCTTATTGTCTAGAGTGATTGAAATAATAAGGTAGATTTCTTTGAGCAGCTGGTGCAGCTGGGGATTTGCCATTACCTTATTACATAGGTTAACACTAGAATTACCAGAGCCTATGAAAAAACTTGTAAATCCATCCCACCTTAAATCACTTCTTAAAATCTTTCACAGCTCTCCACCAGCGTCTTTTGTCATCTAAATGTGCTGATAAAAATCAGGCTGCAAGCAGCCGGCTATTCCATCCCCCCACCGACTTAGAACGTGTACAAACTTCTCCCAGCTCATGCCTTGATTGATTTTGTGGGAGTGAAGTGGAGGTTTAGAGTGGAAATGATAGATCGTTGTTTGGGACACACGCATTTCATGTCTGTTCCGTTTCTACAGTAATCTGTGTGAACGCATTGTTAAAACAGAAACGTTTTTTATATTCTACTAGTAGATGACAAAATGTAGGCATAAACTATATAATGTATAAAGCCTGAGGTATCACACACATACTTTCTCAAAAGGTACAGATCTAACACAGCAATTGCACTTTTATTCAAAACTCCATTTTGAGAAGTAAATTGCTCTTAGTCTTACTATTTTAGAATAAAAACATACATTTGATTTCAGTCTGTAACAGCCAGTGTAATTTATGATACTTGTAAAGGTTAGCTTTGTTTTTTTGTTTTTTTAGTCAGTTTTATTATCTCAGCTGTGTTCACGAGCCCAAACACACCCCACCCCCGCATCTGACACTGCTGTTTTCACATAGACGCTGTAACAGAGGTAAACTCGGCTCCCTTCTACATCAGAGCAAGAATGCACATACCATTGCTTGCATACTAAAGTGTCAGCAGGCACTTTTCGTGGCATTACACACAGTTTTGAGCATGCCCTCTGCACACTACTTGTGACTTTAGGCTTTAGGAAGTAAGTAAATAAATAAAGGTAAATCGTGTCATAAAATGATTTCTTCAAAACGTTGAATGTTATTTATTTGGCACGGACCTGTCTGCATGCACTTTGTGTGGCATTACACATGTATTTTTTGAGAAATGAGTTCACCAAGAACACAAGTACACAATTTGAAACTTATTAAGGGGAAACTTTGCATTGTTTTCCAAAATTCTGCTTGAGATTCTCCTAATATCTACAAATTTAGTGTTGCAGAGTTAAAATCCCTGCGGTGGACTGGCGCCCTGCGTGGAGTTTGTTTTCTGCCTTGCGCCCTGTGTTGGCTGGGATTGGCTCCAGCAGACTCCCGTGACCCTGTAGTTAGGATATATCGGGTTGGATAATGGATGGATGGATGGAGTTAAAATCCTCACTGTTCTTGTTTTCAGTCAATCAGTCATTGTCCAACCCACTATATCATAACACAGGGGCACGTTGGTCTGCTGGAGCCAATCACTGCCAACACAGGGCGCAAGACAGGAACAAACCCTGGGTAGGACGGCATTCTTGTTTTCATCACTGACTAAACTGGTAAGGGCAACAACAAATTAAATGTTATTAAGTAGTGACCATTTTGATTCTAAGCTCTTTAAGTTATAATTACATCTAATGTGTGATTATAACAATGAATTAAGCCATTGACAATCTAGCAGCACCCTACTGAGTTTAACAGCTGAATGAAACATATGCTAAAAGTGAACCATTTCCACACCAGCATCTGTAATAGTGCAATATAACGTGCGTTTCAAATCTCACAGCACTTATCTCATAAGAATGTCAAAGAAAGCTCATCTTCTGTAATCGGCTTTAGAGTTAAAAATCTGTTCCTAATTGAGAGGGGACACGTTGGTAAACACCAGGAAAGTCTTCATTTACTTCTGGCTTTAAGCACTTTTCAGGAATCGCCACCATTAACTCTTAAATTAAGTGACATGTGACGGGAGTCCAAAGCCACAGAAGCTCTACATCAGGTGTGCCCACACTTTTTCGGCTTTCGAGCTACTTTTAAAATGACCAAGTCAAAATGACCTACCTATATTAAGAATGCATGAAATCTGCCACGGGTGCCCTCTCAGTTGCAAGAAGCAGATCATAGAATGTTACATAGTTAACTGTCAAATAATGCAAAGAGTACGCGACATGTGTTTCACCCTATTTTGGGCTCATCAGGCGTACACACTCCACTGCACCCCTCATCGGGGATCGAACCTCGGACCTCAGACAAACGCACTTCGATTGTGACATTGTGAGAAAAAAAAATCTCTTCCAGTTCCACATCCAGCCCATACCCTCCCCAAACAATTTTTTTTTTAAATCCTTTCTTTAGTCGATATAAATTGGAAGGCTAACTAGATCACAGCCGGAGTTTTGCAGTAGTTTGCGCGTTTGATCGTGCATGCTTGATGACCAGTGTGTTAGAAGAACAGAGATCACAGACGGGCCTGTATGTCAATCAAGTGGCAAATGCCATAGGGAGGATATATGATAGACTAATGTTTAAAATTTTTTTTTTGAATGCAATGCAATCTACCTGCACTACCTTTGCGATCTACTGGTCGATCGCGATTGACGCATTGGGCAGCCTTGCTCTACATGGTGTACTCCTCCTGGTGCAACAACACAAGTCAGACACGAATGTTTAGGTGTCAATTAATGCAGGCATTACTGGCTTCAAAATTAAACCAAATTGGTCCCCCTGGTGTTTTGTTTGCTCTTCCTGCATCCGTTAAATAGCAATATGACGCACATTTAAAGTCTCATAGCACTTACTGTATCTCTTTAAAATGTCTAGGAACATTCAGCTTCTGTAATCGGCTTCACAGTTAAAACTCCATACTTAATTGAGAGGAGACACGTTGGTCAACACCAGGAAAAAATTTGTTTTCCTCTGA
>NW_024382382.1:0-9711 GCF_016835505.1 Polypterus senegalus
AAAGAAAGAAAAAAATCAATGTTGGTATGCTTGGCAGGCAGATGGGTCCTGCAAATGCATTGGTCAGGGTCACTATACTGTAATAAATAACTATCCAGTTCTTCTGTACTTACTTACTTGCTTCTTCTTTCTACTTTTAGGGTTGCTACAGTGGTTCATATGTTCCATCTATCCCTGTCTTTACATCATTTCTGCCTTCATGTCCTCCTCACCACATCCATAAACCTCATCTTTGACCCTCCTCTTTACCTCTTGCCTGGCACTTCCATCCTCAACTTTCTTTACCTGATGTACCCTCATCTCCTCTGCTATGTGCCCAAACCATCTCAATCAAGCCTTCCCTCTCTCTCCCACCTCTATGGGGTCAATGATTATTTGATCAACTGTGAATCTTGCATGGAGGTCCAGCAGAGGGCGATTGATGGTCATTTTATATATCTTCCATATCCAAATAATCGCACCAATAGTTGTCACCTTCCACCAACCTCTGCTTATGGTCTTCCAGCCTTGTCCCTGACCTCCTTTGGTGTTGCTCACGGTAGGGAGAGGTTGAAATGGAACAAATTGATTCTATGAACAAGTGTACTTTGTACACATTATGAGTTGAGATCAGGAGTATCTGGAATTGATTGATTGATTGTTTGATTGTTATCTGTAGCAAGGCACAGGCCAATCTGTGGGAGCCAGAATTCTGGTTGGGTTGTAGGGGATCAATATGTATTTCAATCAATGACATGGAAATCAATTTACACTGTGTGACAATTATTAGGCAAGTTGTATTTTGAGGATTCATTTTAATATGGAACAAACACAGTGCTATCAGTCAATCCAAAATGTTAATAAACCTGAAACCTGAATGTTTCACAACGGAAATGTGAGTGTGACATCATCAGGGGAATACATATGCGCACAATTATTGAGGCAACTATTAGTGTGCAGATTTATTATGCAACTAAAGGAAAAAAGAAAATTTTCCATCTCACTTGTTTCTTTTCATCTGTTATAGTGAGAATAATAAACAAACACCTCAAAATTTACAAATAAACATCTCTGACATTTCAAAAAAATCAATCAATCAATCAATGACCAATATAGCCACCCTTCTTTCCAATAACAGTCAAGCCTTTCCATTCATGGAGTCTGTCAGTTTCTTGATCTGTTGACGATCAGCTTTTTGTGAGCAGTGACTACAGCCTCCCAGACACTCTTCAGAGAGGTGTATTGTTTTTCTCCCGTAAGTCTAGCGTTTAAGAAGTGCCCACAAGCTTCGATAGGGTTTAGGTCAGATGAGGAAGGGGCCATGTCATTATTCCTTCATCTTTAAGGCCTTTACTGGCTGGCCACGCAGTGAGAACTCGAGCAAGTGATGGAGCATTGGCCTGCATAAAATCATGGGCTTTTTCCTGTATCACTGTTTGAAGAAAGTGTCTTCGAAAACTGGCAGTAGGTTTGGGAGTTGATTTTGAGTTCATCTTCAATGCAAAAGGTCCAACTAGCTCATCTTTAAAAATACTAGCTCATACAGTACCCCACCTCCACATTGGAGTGGAGCTCTGTGCCCATTAGCTGATCCACAGGTTCATCCATCTGGTCCATCAAGAGTCACTCTCATCTCATCGGTCCATAAAACCTTTAAAAAAATCTGTCTTCAGATATTTCTTGGCCCAGTTTTGACGCTTCAACTTATGTTTCTTGTTCAGTGGTGGTTGGGTTTCAGCCCTCCTTACCTTGGCCATGTCTTTGAGCACTGAACACCTTGTACTCTGGGCACTCCAGGTAGGTTGCAGCTCTGGAATATGAAAGTACTGGAGGATAATGGGTTCCTGGTAGCTTCACGTTTGATTCTTCTCTCAAATCTTTGGCAGCTAATTTGCATCTTTTGTTCTCAACACGTTTCTTATGCACCCTGTTGACTATTTGCAACAAAATGTTTGATGGTTCTGTGATCACACACCAATATCTTAGCAATTCCAAAAGTGCTGCATCCCTCTGAAAGACTTTTTACAATTTTTGACTTTTCAGAGTCAGTTAAATCTCTTTTTGGCCCATTTTGCCTGAGGAAAACTAGCTGCCTAATAATTCCTGCACACCTTGATATAGGGTGTTGATCTCCTAGCGACACCCTCCCTCATTACACAAATACACATCACCTGACGTGCTTAAATCCAATAAGCATTCAAGTTAATACAGCTTGAGTTGGAATATACGCATTAAAATGATGATATGGTCAAAATACTCACTTGCCTAATAATTGTGCACACAGTGTATAACTTTTATGAAATGTGTTTTTTAATGTGTTGGTTGATAATTATGGAGGACTATTTCGGACAAAATTAAATAAATAAATAAATGCGCAAATAAATAAAAGTACTGTGAAATGTGAGCATAAATAAGTACATGTATCATGAAATTAAGCCATAATAAATACATTTGTCATGAATAGAGCATAAATAAATAAATGTATCATGAAACGAGAGCATAAATAAATATATCACGAATATGTTTTCGTGCTATTTATTTATTTCATTGTCCGTAACATTCCCGTGCAAGATGAAACCGTCTCAATCAACGACTGGATAACACCGTCCTTACTCGCAAATCTGCCAACGTTGTGTGGAACCGACGATCGCCTGCTGGCGGCTTCTATTGAGAATCGATAGACGAAATTATTTGAATACGAAAAGTGCTAACGCTCCACCAGTGCCGATGAAGTGCCTGACGTCATCTCGACTCCAGCCGACCCCTCGATGTCGTTTGCGTTTCAGAGCAGATCATATGAATTATCGGAAGACATTGCGCGAATGTGGCCTTTGAACTCGATAGCTGCACGAACTATTAGTTTGATTTCGACATGGAATGCCCGAAGCAGTCTAACTCAGTTTTTGAACTGCAGTAGCTTGACTCCTTGTTTACATTATAAAGTCAGGTGCACTTTCGTGTATTTTTCAAACAACTGTGCAGCATCTATATGGCAAAGTTGTTCAGTTCAAATATTAGTGGCGTTTTGGGCATTCCAGTTGATATCAAAGTACCTCAAACTAATGACAGTCAGAGTCACTATATCAAACTGGCTCATTCGCTAGATCTTCCTTCTCCGATATACAATTCCATATTAGATCTCGCAATCTGTCGTACTTTTAAACCGCATAAACAGAAGGTGTTCAATTGACTCAGCTGGAATGCTCAAGTCAAAGGATGGACGTCCAGAGCAGGGTACTGCATCACCTGAACTGGAGTGTAGTCGAGTCCGTTCCACCTGTTCTTCGATAATTTCAAAAATAGTTGAATCTATATCGAGTCTAAAGGCCGCCAACATTGTAATTTCTTCCGATAAATCTTCAATTCTCTCTCTGAAATACGTAATATCTTCGGCAGAATCCATTTCATCGGCAGTAGTAAGCATTTTCTAATTAATTTTGTGCTATCGATTCAATCAGTAACTAGAGGGCGTGTTAGAGCCCACCCTCTCATCTTTGACGAGTGAAAGTGACAGTTTTATTTCAAGTCTATTTCATGACGGTTTGCAGGAATGTTACAGACTAAAATGAATTAAATAAATAGCAAACGAAAACATATTTCGTGCACATTTATTTATTTATGCTCACATTTCACAGTACTTTATTTATTTACGCATTTATTTATTTATTTAATTATATTCTTTCTCTCGCCATTAAAATGAAAATACCAAAAAAAAGTTAGACACTGTTCATTTCTTTGTAAGAGCAAACTCAAATTCAGCAGGGATATTTTAATATTGTAACCCCCCGCAGCAAGCGCTAATGGTGATCTCATGGGTAATTTATAAATAGTTTTGGGAATTTATGGGTAATTTTAAAAAGCTTATTGTATGTCGAAATTTACGTGTTGTAAATTTTGTGTTGAAATAAGGGTGTTTGTATTTAATTGGTTGGTGGTTTAAGTATCTACGGGGTTATTTATTTGTAAAAAGTACCAATTTATTGAAATGTTTCTGTGACCTTGGCAAGGGCCCAAACAATAATGGGGAGCTTTTGTTTCGACTATCTTCTAATAAAAAAATACAACAGGAAGAGCTGTTTATTGCTAAGATTTAATCTAAGCAAACCATGAGACACTGGATCGTGGCGGGTATGGGGCCCAGTGTTCTCTTCTTAAAGGGGGGTGCAGTTTGCAAAAATGGCAATCCGCACCACACCGGAGAGGTGCCGGCAGGGGTTTCCCCCGGAATCTTTAAAGACTCTCCCGGTGCACATTGGTGTCGAAGTGGAGACCGGGGTTGTTTAGAAGACCCCTCATGGAACAGAGTCTTGAAGAAATAGAGCGTGCCATCTCAGAAAATAGCGTTTGTTGAGCGCCTGATCACAGAACTGCCCGGAGAAAAAGGACAAACTGGCCTGAGGTGCCAGTATTCCGGACAGTGTTGCGTTTCCAGGCACGGGAATGAACCTGTAGCTCCCAAAGACACCCCAAATCACCAGTGACCGGGTCCTCCCACACGGTCACCCGCAAGCTGCCAAGAAAGGGTTGACGCCTTGAGCCATACCTGACAAGTGGATCTGGCTGTTTCACAATGGTTGGAGCCGCGAGGAAGCTGCAACCCCTTGGCCCTTGCCTTGAGGGTCCCCTTTGGTACTCATCGACCTGCCGCCTGAGGAGTGGTCTGATCTTCCCCAGGCCTCACCGATGCTTTCCCCCCCGTTTGGACAGAGAACCTCAGCGAACACAGCAGGGGAGGAGCTGACAACCGACGTCGGCAAAGGTGAGGGGGAGCTTTGCAGCGACTAGGGTCTATGCACGGAAAGGTTACTACTTTCCGACAGCAGCAAGGGGAAGAACCAGTCTTCATCCCTTCCTGCGGGGCTACACCAGAGCGCCTCGTAGCATGTCTGTCTGTTGTGCCCAGACATTTGAGTGAGGTCATACGGAGGCTGAAGGGGCGAAAAAGGTACTACAGCTTGGGTCTCCGGCACGTCAATCAACGCCCCAAGGCGGCTAATGAGAGCAGTTGAGCGAGTGGTAGAAAGGGACCAGCCTGGGGTGGAGGTCAGTGCCCAGCCATCATCATCCCCCCCACTGGCCCCTAAAGTGGGGCTGTTTCAGGTGGACTGTACCTAGACTGCATTATAGCGGGCGGCCATGAGTGCCTTAGGGGACACGGGGTCCACTATTTGTCTATTACAGAGAGGGATTTGCCGAAAACTGGTCCTCTTCCAAAAGACTGGACCCTTCTAACATCGAACCGCGGGGTTAGGGTAAACGGACAAAATGCCGGAAAGAAACCTATTGACTGTAGTAGTAGGGGACCGACCACCCAATTTGGCTCGCGGTCACAACAAGGGAAATTGTTAGACTGTTGGCCCACTGGGAGCATGTTGATGTGCCCAGAGCCATCCTCTGGGGTAAGGGGCCCTGTCGCCAATCGGGCTGGAATCGTCCTGAAAGGGTGTTAGCTTGGATTTGCCGGGACACCACGGGTTCACCGCTCCCGACCGTTGTTCGGAAGATGGGGACTGAAGAGGACCTCAGGAGAGTATTGCAGCTCAGACCATGCTCCCAACGGTTTTCCCCACACGACCAACCCATCCGCTGAGGGGTTGCCGCTGTGGAGGAATTCATCAAGTGGTGAACATCTGAGACGCCAGCAGGAGCAACTCCAGAAGTACTGACATTTGGGGACATTTTGTTCGAGAAGGGGACTGCACGAACCTCTTTAGTCAAACACCACATTGACATGGCCACCCGCCCCATTCGTTGCGCCCACCGATGCCTCTAACGCCAGTCGAAGAATTGATTCGAGATGGAACAACCTTTCAGGGAGCCCGGATAGCCCTGGGCCCCCACCCATGGTCATGGTGGAAGAAACGGGGTTGCGCCGCTTTGTGGACTTTCAAATTAAATGCAGTCACGAAAAGACTCTTACCCATTGCCTGCATCGATGATGCATTGGGCTATGGCTGGATCCCCTTTGGTTCAGCACTTTGGACTTCGAGTGGATATTGGCAGAACTGGCAGCAGAAGGACCCACCCAAAACTGCATTCACCATCGGACAAGGGCTGTGGCAGTTTAAAGGTAATGCCGTTTTGGGCTTTTTAATGCCCGGGCCCCTTTTGAAAAACTAATGGGCGGGTCCTAAAAGAATTTCCAACCCGCTGTGTGGTCATTTAGTGATCTGCTGATTCATGCCAGAACTTTGACCAGGCGGTTTCACAATTTAAAGGGGGGTCCTGACCGCCATTTAGCGCCGGGTTGTGGTTGAACCCGGAAAAGCAATCTTCGCCCGACAGACCCAGTTTCTAGGGCCGTAATCAGCGAGAGGGTGGCTACAGACCCAGCGAAGGTGACTGCCGTGAGCAACTGGCCCCCACCAGCCAAAATCACTGAGCTGCGGAGCTTTTTGGGTTTAGCCTCCTACACAAGGTTAAAAAACTTTGCAACCATTGCCAGCCATTTGCACCATTACGAGTGGGCCAACAGTTTGGGTGGAGGAGGACTGCACAGCCCCCAACATTAAAGGCTGCCCGTCAAGGGTCTGTCCTGGGGACCCTGACCCCAACCAACCTTTTGTGGGGGGACACTGGCGCTAGCAATGTGGGGATTGGGGCCGTGCTTTCCAGAAGGGAGGCTGGGGAAAAAGTGATAGCTTATTACAGCTGCAGCCTCAGTCGGGCCGGAAGGATTTCTGTGTCACTCGCGGAACTGTTGGCAGGATCCTGGGGTGACGGACTTTCGGCCCTACCTTTGGGCCACTAGGTTCCGCTTGGGCTGACCATGCTAGCCTCACCTGGATGTTAATTCGGGAACCAGAGGGCCAGGTGGCAGGTGGATGAAGATTCTACAGGAATATGACTTGAGATACAGCACCGACCGGAGGCAGCATGCCAACGCTGATGCCCCCTCCAGGCATCCATGCCTCAGCAATGAATGTCGAAAATTTTCCCGACAGGAAGAAAGGGGCTGGGGCCATGTCAGCATCCTAAGGTAGATGACACTGTTGGGGGAGGGAGCCGTTTACTATTGACCAATTGAGGCAGTTACAGGGACCACGCACTAGAAAAGGTAAAGGGCTGGTTGGAACACAAGAACGTCCCGACTGGCAAGCCGGTCGTCACAGGGGCCTGAACTCAAAATACCCATCTCATGGGCAACTTGGAGTTGCACGATGGCGTAATCTACAGCGGTGGCGCACCGGGGGGGGAATTGACCGACTACAACTACTGGTTCCCCAGGCTTTTCGGCTCCGGGTCTCGATGGGTCCGGGGGCGGGTGGATCCGGACACTCGGGACGCTTTAAAACAGTCGCCGACTCACGGCAGCGGTTTTTTTGGCCCGGTGTCGGCAAGCGCAAGGGTACCGTCCACTGCTGTGACGCCCGCACTCGCAAAGGACCTGGTCACGCTCACGCCCCCATTGCAACAATACCTGGTGGGGCACCCATGGAGAGAATTGGGGTGGGCATACTGGGTCCTTTTCCCGTAACGAAGCGAAATGCCATGTTTTGTAGAATGGACTACTTTACCCAAAAGGCCAGAGGCGTATGCAGTTCCGGGGTCAGAGTGCCTCCACAGCTGCTCAAAACTGTGGATGAAATGTTCACTCGATTTGGAGTTGGACGAGCCACGGCAACAGGCGGAACCGAGAGCCCCTTTGTTCAGGGAGGTGTGTCAGAGACTGGGGTGAAAAAAACCCCGGGCCACCCCCCTTTACCCGCAAAGTGATGGATTGGTCGAGCGTTAACGCGCCCTGGCCACTCAACTGGCAATCCTGACCAGTCAACACCAGCGACTGGGACCAACATTTGCTCTGGTCCATGGGCATATCGGACAACAGTGCAGGGCCGAATATGCCAAGGGCTGATGTTTGGAAGGAACTTCACGCCGGTGGGTTAGTGTTTGGCTCACCCCGAGCCTGAGATTATTGGTGGGCCGGGAATGGATTATTTTTGGCGGCTAAGAGGCTGGACACCCTTCATCGACTGGGCCCGGGGGGCCCTGAGGGGGCTGGAGCGCGCCAAAAACGGGTAGATTCACGGGCTCCTTGGCCCGGTGGCCAAGGGACAAAGTGTGGTATTTTCCCAAGCGGAACGGGATCCCAAACAGCCCACCATTGGCAAGGCGGGAGAAATATTGGACAAAAAATCGGAGGTAGTTTTCAGACGAATGCTGGGGGAGGCAGACGGGTGTGCTGCCCAAGACGTAGCACCATACCACCCACTGGCCCCAGAACAACAACACCAAAAAGCGGTTCTCAACCTCCACCCCGGCAGAGTCAGACATTGACAGGACTGAGCCCCACAAAGTGATGGCCATCCGGGAGGACAAAGCGAAACCGCCCCGACCAGGACATTTACGTGATTTTATCTGTGATGAGTAGGGTTGTGGGGACACTAACCCTCTTAGGAGGGGCTGTGAACAACCCGCCAAGCGCTGGCGGAGGACGCTCATGGGGAATTTAGTAAATAGTTTGTGGGGAATTTAGGGTAATTTAAAAAGCTTATTGTATGTCGAAATTTACGGTGTCAATTGTGTTGTAAATAATGGTTGTGTCTGTATTTAATTGGTTGGTGGGTTTGGGTCATCACGTCCGGGGTTATTTATTTGTAAACGACCAATTTATTGAAATGTGTCTTGTGCGTACCTGGCAAGCAGCAATGTGGAGCTTTTGCGACTATCTTCTGTAATAAAAGATGCAACAGGACAGAGCTGTTTTTTGCTAGATTTTCAAGCAAACCACCGAGACACTCGGAGTCGATGTGTATGGGGCACGAGTGTTTCTTTCTTAAAGAGCTGGTGCAGTTGCGTGATAAGCTGGCAATCCTAGCCGACAGCCGAGAGGTGCACGGCAGAGTTCCCGAAATCTTAAAGACTCCTCCATGGGTCGCTACAATATTTAGGGAGTACAGGGTATCCAAATGCTGAGATCCTTTTTGAATTATATTTTACAAGCATTTTTGTTTAAAACTTGATATTTAGTTTCTTTAAAAAGAAAAGCAGTTCTGTGGTGGCCACTGTGAGGGGATTCAAAGGCTGAGATCTTTTTTTTTATATTAAAGGAAATAAACTAATAAAGGGGGAGTGCCTGCCTGGTAAGACTTCTTCCATTCCTGTTAAAATTCCTGTACTTATCTTTTTTGCTTTGTCAGGGTTTTTTCTTGAATTTCTAACATGGTAGAAATTTGTTTATTCGTTTAAAATTAATTTTAGAAAAAAAGGGTTGACAACTGTTCTATTTAGGAAAAAAAGGGAAAAGGTTTTCTTTTTTTAAAAGTATATGCATTCCTTCATTCCCGTCCATTAATTACAGGAGTATATGACATTCAGTCTATATGAAAAACATCCTTCTCATCTTTTAGGAACCTTTTTTTTTTTTTTTTTAATTTTATTATAATCAATACATAGTAATAAGTTTTTACAAAAAAAAGAATTTTCAAGCACAGATCGATCCCACCCTTGAGGAGAGAGGAAAAAATTTAAAATTTTAAAGGGTAAAAATACCAAAACAAAAATTCTCTTGTTTTTTAAACTCATTTAAAATATTATAAAATCCCCATGTTTTGAAAAAAGTCTGCCAAATCCTCTAACTGAGTATTTGATTTTTTTTCCAATTTTAAATATATAACCATCCGTTTTCCCCCTGACTTAAAAGGGGAGTTTGGGGTTTTTCCAGTTTATCAGAATAAGTCTGCGTGAACAGTGTAGTGAAACACCAATTTTTTTTTTTTTGTTCCCCCTTTT
>NW_024382383.1:0-23651 GCF_016835505.1 Polypterus senegalus
TTCCTGGCAAAAAACCCAGAGACCCCAGTACATTCAGAACAGGGCTGCCGGGATCCTGATGGGGGTGGCAAAACCACATCCTCCTATCTTAAAAACCCTTCACGGTCCTGTACCACTTAGTTGAGAAAAAGGTTTCCCCCCTTTGCCCATCGTTTTTATGGATCTGTTCCCTGTATTTACGGGAACCCCATCCCTCTCTTCCTCCGCCCCCTCCTCTGTGCATACCAACCCTTCAATTTCCCCAGAACTAAACTTGAGTTGGGTGAGGGGGCCTTTTCTTCTTGGCCCGAGGCTGTGGGAATTCCCTCCCCACACTTGGGGACCCCCACAGTGTGATGCCTTCAAACCTAAAACTTATTTTTTTTAAAAAGGCTTTTTTTTAAATTTTTTTATAGATTTTTTTGTTTTTTAATTTTATTCTTATTTTGTAGCACTTTAGTTTTTAAATATAAAGTTGATAAAAAAATTTATTATTATTTTTTTGGGCCCCTTGATTTGTCATGTTTGATTTTTGACAACGCTTTTTTTTTAAAACGTTTCATATTCTATAAGTTCTTTTTTAAAGCCCGTTTTTTGGTTCATGGTTTTGCCCAGATTAACTGAATTTGTTCTTTTCCCCAAATCATGTTTTTGAATCAGTCTTTAAGTAATACCTTTTATTTCCATGACAAGTTTATATCTGCTTAGTTCTAAAAGTAAAGGGGGTGGGAGTGGTGAGTGATAACCTATTATGGGATCTTTTTTCTTTTTGATAACCTGAAAAAAATCAAAAGTATTTGAGAAAAAACCCTTTTTTTTGCCCGGGAAAAAGTCTTTTTCCTGCTTATTAAACAATAAGTTGGGCATTTTGAACTAAAGGTAGAAAAATTGTTTTTTTTTCAGGAACCCCATTGTTTCTCTCCCCTTGTTGGTATACCGGTAAAATAAACTGCCCTAGAAATCAACCATTTTTTTTATAATTTTAAAAAAGTTCTTTTTCCCAAATTATCTTTTTTTGATGACAAATGAGTTTTTACCCCTGGTTCCTCAATGGCCCGTCCACAACCATTTGTTTCAAAAAGGCATGATTTTCTTTATCAAACATAAACCTTCAGGGGACGTTTTCTTTTTTAAAAAAAGTCTTTTCAGAGGGTTTTTAATTGTATTGGGAAAAAAAGGGGGCTCATTGTCTTTTTGAACAAATCTGCATTTTTTACAAACCCAGTGCTAAAGGGGGGCATTACATACATTTTTTTAAACTTAATTTAAAATTGGGTAATTTGAAAACAAATTTTTATATCTATAAAAATAAAAAAAAAATTATCAAGTCACAAATGACAAAAACAAAATGCTGTATAGATGGAAAAAAAGAAAACTAAACTACAAAAAACATGGGGGGAAGTAAAGCAATTTTGGAAAAAAAATTTAAAAAAAGGGATTAACCTTGTCCATATTCCATATGGGAAAAAAGCTACCCCCAGCACAGGGGTGAAAAGCAAACACTTCAAAAAAAAAGTCTGTAAGCAATTAAGAACGAAGGTTAAAGTGGTGATAGTAAGCAGTAATGGAAGAAATGGCATAAAGAGAAGGGGGCCCATGGGAGTAATATTAAGGATTTCACTGTATAATGAAAGAAACCCCACATATATTAAGGTTTAAACCAAGACCCGTCTGGATGTGAAGGACTAGGAAATTTTCTGATGAAAGGGATCCAGGAAACAAAGATGATTTAGAAATTATAAACAATTGAAGATGAGCAATGGAAACACAGTTCAAAAGGAAGTGTTACATGGCACGGGAAAAAGAGAAATTATATTTTTTTCCACCATAAGAAAAAGGCTGAAAAGGCTGAAAACAGTAGCCTGGAAAGGCAATTCAAAAATACTGTAGATACATTTTTTTTTCTTGAACAGGATAGAGAATACTGTATGGAAGCTACTGAGCAAAAGGCTGGTGCAGATAACTGAGTTGTGATAAGGCAAGACCACCAGCATTTCATAGTTTAGGTGGAGTGCAGTAGGCCTGCTTTTGCAGTGAAAAAGAATGAAGGCCACAAATGAGGAGAGATACGTGTAATGTATAGGTGTATAATTATATAGATAAGATAAGAAAATAGCTTGCTTAAAGAGCAGGACAGGAACATCCAGTAATTTAAAGAGGACAGCATAAAATATGAACCAGTTTGGAAAGATGTAAGGGGAAAAGATTACATAACAATATACTTTATTTATAGAAAGGGGAAAAACAGTAAAGAGCTAATAAAGGGGTTGAGGGATGTGTCTCTTTCCATCTTCTGCAATCAAGTCTTTGTCAAGATTCATAAACAAAATAAAATTGAAAAATTGGTTTGAAATGTGAAATTGTTTTTGTTTTTATATAAAAAAGGTTTTCAGCATTTGAATCACTATTACATAATCAGGGAGGGTACGGTGGCGCAGTATGGTTCCTGGTTAGGAGACCGTTGTTTCCCCGGGTCCTCCCTGCATGGAGTTTGATGTTCCCCCGTGTCTGCATGGGTTTTTTCCCGGGTGCCCCAGTTTCTTCCCATAGTCAAAAGACATGCAGTTTAGGCACTGGTGATTCTAAATTGTTCCTGGAGTGTGTGTGTGTGTGTGGGGCCCTGCAGTGGGCTGGCACCCTGCCCAGGGTTTTTTTCCCTGCCTTGTGCCCTGTGTTAGCTGGGATTGTTCCAGTAGACCCCATGACCTGTAGTTGGGATATGGTTGGATATGGATGGTATAACATAATCGGGAATTCCTGAAAATATAAAGTATATCTAGGTCTATAAATGTTCTGAACTGCTGTCCCATTGCCTTTAAAAATGTCTTTTTTGTTTTGTTTTATTTCTATTAGTATTGAATCAAGTGATTTGTATTTTCCTCAGCTTTTAATGCATTAGTTCAGAGATGCTACCAATTTTTATAATTGTATTAGCAGGGTGTTCTGCACTCCCACAAACTACATTTGGGAACATAGCATATCCTATAGTCTTGTGCTGGGAAATGGAGAATCTTGCAAAAATTGGGGTTGGGGTTAGGTTGAAAAGTGGATCTGCATACCAGAAAACACTCGCTTACAAACACATTCACCATTACCTTTTAAATTATCTCTAATGCCTTTGACATTTCTATTCTTGCCATGTTTTGATTTTTTAGGCTTATAATATAATTTGTAACAGTTTTTGTTTATCTGATTCTTTAAATGGTTATGTTTGTGATGCAAATGGTTTTAATTGACTTTGTTTCTGGGTTGCATAATTCTACTGAAGCCAAACTGAAGGTTTTTTTTCTGTTTAGCATTCCTCTGATGTGTGATCTGCATGATCTTGTCTGATCAGCATCGGCCTTTTAGTTTGACTGATCTGATGAATTTAAATTGAAACAAATATGCAAAAGTAGACTTTTCTTGCAGAAAACCGCTTGTCTGATATTAATGATTAGGTTATTTACTGCATTTTTTTCAAAATTAAAAATGCTGAACACTTTACCAAAACCAACATCTTCTTTTTGCCAGAATTGCACCAATAATATTTATTTAGCAGCAAGTGATGCACGTGCTGTTTTGTACATAGTAATACAATTATGCAGTTACATATATTGGTACAGTAAGCCACTATTTTAATAGGCTTAATTTAAAATATTGTTAGAATGTTTCTTAGGTGACAATCCATCCATCCAATCATCCATTATCCAACCCGCCATATCCTAACTACTAGGTCACGGCGGTCTGCGGAGCCAATCCCAGCCAATACAGGGTGCGGCAGGAAACAAACCCGGCTAGGCGCCAACCTCACCGGATTAGTGAGACAATATTTTAATTTAAAAGAAGTTTTGGTCATCTTTTAGTTAAGGTAAGGAAAGAGGTATAATAACATAAGTCAAATACATCAAATAATGCACTCTTCCTTCATGACTTGATCAGTTTCTGTTTTTGAGATGATCTTTGCTGTTTTAAATGGGAGTTAGCTGAATTGACTACGTGACTCAAACATTTTATTTTTTACAGTTGACTTATTACTGATGTTACTCCATGTTTTCTTTTTCCAAAGGCTCATCTGTTGGGAAAAGGGCTGTTTAATTGCGCTCTGGCTTGTAGAATGTAATGGCACAGAGCTTACAATACACCGCGGTGAATGTTGACACACAGTCCGTCACGACAACTTTGGTGTGGTGGTAATTATAGCATTGCAGAGACAGGTTAGGTTGAAACAATTAAAACACTGCAGTCAAGAAAAATGCAAAGGGTTTGGTTGATTAGCTGAAATATTCTTAGAGTTCTTAATTGGTGTAATGAAGCCTAAATATTTTCTTATTTTTTCAATGCTAGAAATAGAACAGCAAGAAAAATAGTAGCAAGCAAAAACTATGGAGTATGGGAGGTACTATTTTATGACAAATAACTGTAATGCCTATCAGCCAAAACTAACCATTGCTGCTTTCACTTAAAAACAATATGCTTATGTTTTGAAGAGACAAAACCTCAAATTTCAGGATGTTTAATTTATCATTATTGTTTTAAATTGGGGCGTATGGTGACGCAGGTAGTAGCGCTGCTGCCTCACAGTAAGGAGACCTGGTTTACTTCCTGGGTCCTCTCTGCGTGGAGTTTGCATGTTCTCCCTGTGTCTGGACTGTGGAGGAACCCACACAAAGACATGCGGGTTAGGTGCATTAGCGATTTCTAAATTGTTCCTTGTGTGTGCTTGGTGTGTGTGTGTTGCCCTGCGTGGGTTGGCACTCTGCCGTGGTTTTATTCCTGCCTTCAGTCCTGTGCTGGCTAGATTGGCTCCAGCAGACCCCTGTGACCCTGTAGTTAGGATATAGCAGGTTGGAAATGACTGGCTGTTTTAAATTGGTGGACAAGTTTAGCATTGCTTTGTTCCTTTCTACCAGTCTGGTGTTAAAGGCAGTGTTTGTAACATGGTACTATTCAACTATTCACTTCTTCTAAAGGTGCACACTTTCTTAGGATAACACTCAGCTTAAAGAACACATATATAGTGTAATCTCTTTCAATGAACAGATTGAGTTAGACATTTATTATATCTTAAGCATGCAAGATGCTACGCACAATCTAAGGGTCTGTTCTAAGGTTTACTTTTCCCTGGACCACACTCAACACCTTGAATACATAGTTCAGCATTGGGGTGAAATCCGTCAGGTGTTCATATGCTATATATTCCCATTAATGCAAAGAGGTCTGAACTTAAACTGCATTTGTAATAAAAGCAAAAGTGGATTTAATCTTTAGTATTTAAGGTAATTACATTTGATATGTTGTTGAGCACTGATGTCTGGTTCATAGTCAAGTCTGGAGAGTCCACATTTGTTTATGTTTAATTCTGCTAGCTTCTTAAAATTTCATATACTGAGGTCTGCCTGGAACATGGATAGCTATACCTCATTGCAATCTGCTATAGTGAATGAAATAATTTACAACAAAAAGCAAGACTAAAGCCTTCTCGAATGCATTTGATGAGCAGGCAGTGTTCAGACATTGACAAACACTGCCGTTTGTGCTTTTAACATTGATTATATGAGTTTACTGAAAGCATTCTGATTTGCATGTATGTTGGCAATCTTCCAGCATATGGTGGGCTGTGCTACAGCGTATACACATCTTTTATTTTCTGTCTTCATTGCAAAACTCCTGATTAAAAGAAATCTTTTCATTTTCTCATCTTTGTACTTTGGTTAAGATTGCACAATATGGATATAGCTTTTATGTTAAACCTCTGTGTAATGGCATTTTTATACAGCGGTGTTGTACCAGATACCATTTATCAAAGAACACGTGTAAAATCATTATTATAAATCAACAGTTAAAACAAAGTAACTGTTAAGAAGACTTTGTACATTCTACAGACTGTTGTATATTTTTCCTTTTCATCATAGTTGGTGATAGTGTCTTAAAATTTATCCATATTTTGTTTTGAAAAGGTAGTCATCATTTTTTTGCACATTTATCTAATATTCTAATAATCTAATTTTGATGCATTAGACTTTAAAAATTGTATTTGTGAGTCAGTAAAAATAAATAGTAACTAAATAAATTATAGGGCCATTCAGTGGCTAGTGAATTTACACAATCAATGATAGGTTTGAATTTCTATCAAATCTATGTAGAGTTCATAATTCTCCTCATGCTTACCTGGATTTTTCTCTGGCTACCTGGTTGTCCTCCTCATCCCAAAGAAATGCATGTTAGGTTATTTTGAAATTCTACCTACCCAGGGTTGATACTTACCTTTCATTAAATGTTGCTGTATGAGGTTCTGGCACCCACAATGTTGACTTAAATTGAGAAGGTTTTGCCAAAGGTGCGTAAAATAGTGAATGTAAAACTTAAATGTTTTCATATTTAACTGTTGATCACAGGGTTCATTACTGTATTGAACCATCCTGTAATGCATAGCAGTCAGCAGTTTTTGAATAGGTCTGTATTCAGTATGCCTACCATGATCTAAAGTATTTGTCCATTTCTCCTAGCAAAATTGCTTCAGCTAGGTTAAGGGAGTTCAGTAATGGAAAGTGTGTTTTAAAATATTGCTGAGATTAAGGGTCATGATTCTGATGGGGATGCTTTGGAATTTCTTTTTTATTCATTTAAGCCACTGTATTCCAACAGCATGTTTTGGATTAGTATCTGTTGAACCACAGTCACCTTCTCTAGTTTAATTTTTCTATCAGAAGATTGCACATACTGTATTTGTATAGTATTTCTATGCACTAACTTTACCATATTCACCTTTCTCTCAACCAGATTGTCTGTCCCTGCTAGTGAACCGTATCTGTGTAACTCATTGTTTTCAACAATATATTTTTCAGTAGGGATACTGTGTCCAGGCTAGTGTGCCTATAATCCATCCAAGAAGTTCTACTTTTATTCTACCCATACCTACAGTATTCTCTACTGTTTTTTCCAACCTGTATATGAACAATAATATGCATTTTCTTTCTTCTTAAAGGTCCTTCTTTTGAATAGAGGGATGGTCGTTTATTTGATCTATAAAAGCATGTTAAAGTTTAATAGCAATTCCACTTCTTTACAATGTCACATCTCTGGGTTTTTTTCTAGTAGGTTTAAAGGGTTGTACCTAGAGCTGCCTCTCGGTAATCAGTTCTCTTATTTGTTTGAAATTTGAAGTCTAGATAAAAAAGTGTTTATCTGGACACAGATGCAAACATGTAAACAAGTGGGGTGAGGTACAGTGGGGTAGTATACACATGATTTAAATTCCTTTTTTAATATGGGACTTTAGGTTTCATTCTGAGTATTTTGTTGTGTGTACACTAAGTGATTTGCTGGAACAATGGCTCAAAGGTTACCAACAGCTACCTCATAACTTCAAGATACTGTTTTCAAATAGGAGCCGATTTGTGTTTTTCTGATATTCTGAACTCTGATATTCCTCCCACTCTTATTTTAAAATTGCCATAGCATGCATGAGTTCCATAAATACAGTAAGCAGAAGAACAGGAAATTGAGTTTTCTGCTTTCTTTGGGCAGGTAAAATTGCAGCAAGGTGACACAGTGATTAGTACTACAGCTTTTAAGCTCCAGGATCTTACTTTAATTTAAGCCCAAATGATTACCATTTGGAATATTTTTCTTATAATCTGAAAAGTCCTGATTTTTATATACAGAAAATAAGGTCTATGTCATGTAGTTTTGTAAATTAGCAAAATCTTATAAAGCATTGGCGTTCTTAATGTTATTACTATTAGATAATTTCTCAAATATTTTTTAGACAGTCAAAAAATACCTAATGCCCATGCAGAAATTCTAGGTAAATATGTGTTTAGTAATCTCTGATTAATAAATGAAATATATAGCCTGTAGCTCCAAAAAGACATACAAAATGTACATTATGTAGGAAAACATTTGATGTGAAGAATATGGGAGAAGCTGTTAACTTATTTTCTTTTCTTACTGTGTCTTTATTTTTCTATTCTTCATTTGTAAAGCACTTTGAGCTACATTTTTTGTATGAAAATGTGCTATATAAATAAATTTGCTGTTGTTGTAGTACCGAATTACTGTCTCTGAAGCTATGTGGGTACTGAAAGTAATTGATTGGTGTTGTTTGTCAAGTCATGCGAATGTGACAGCTATTTAAAACCATGTTACCTGACAGCAAAATTGCACCTACATTTTCTGTAGTTAAACAAAATATGCATTTTACCAATTTGGTGTCATTCCATAAGACCCTGTTTTAGGAAAGTTCAAAAAAGCAGGCTTTTCCCTTTCATTTTATAGATTTTTTTAATCAAAATGAACTTTTAAAATAATTTATGTGGGGTTGGAATCCCGGGAACTGAAAACTTTTAAAAAGGTTTGGGCATGGGACGCAAATTTGGGGAAATTATGAAGATGTTGCGCACCAAAACAGAGGCTAATAAAGAATCATCCAGTTATTTAAAAAAAGAACTGATTGCCAAATATTTTTAGTGTCGTTTTTAAAATGAACTTTGTTTTAAGATATCTATATTTTTTTAAAAAATCTCTGTTAATTTGACTTCCCAAACCCTTTCTATTTTACAATAAGTGACAAAGTAGCTACCAAATGTTCTAAAATAAAATTTATTAAGTATGTATGTATCACCAGATTTTCATAGGACTCAGTCATTATACTTTGTAGCCGGCGCCCCCCCAATTAAATGACAGAAAATTTTATAAAGAAAAATTGGGAATGTCCCATGGGTTTTTAAAACAGCAAAATTTTTTTAAAAACAATGCAGACAGGAAATAATCTTTAGTTTGGTTTTGAAGAAAGGGGTGTTCATCATTTGCAATAAAAATGAGGGAATGAAATATATGACACCTATTTAAATTTTAGAGGAGAAATAAGATGCTTTTTATAGCGTAACTATCTGGTCATGTTTTCCGGAAAGCTAATTTAAATTTAAATTTTAAATAAAATGCAACAAAAATTTAGGTATTTATAAACTACAAAAAGGCTTTTTAAAGTACGGGGAAATAATGGATTTTTAAATTTGACAAATTTGTTTTTACAAAGGTAGCCAAAAGTTGGGACATATATATATATATATAAAAATATATATATATATATATATAATGATTTGGGTGAAAATTATAATATCACGGGTTTGTCCCCTTTTCAGTTTTTTTGACTTTGCCCTTTTAACTTTAATTACTAATATCCCTTTAAAAGGTGAAAAATAAATGTACCCCAAAATTAAAAAATTTGACAAATTGGATTCCCCAAAAACCCTAATTTTTTTAATTAATGAATTTTAAAAGTTTGAGAAATAAAATAAAGATTTTTCCAAACTTTTTGCCAGGGAAAAATGGAATAGGTATAATGATATCAGAAGGGCCAAGAAATTATGATTTTGGTGGGGACAGGAATCCTGTGAGTTTGAACCAATTTCAGAAAGTAGTCTCTTTGAATGGAAACCGGGTTATAAAGAAAAACCGGGGGCTGTGGGATGAGTGAATGCTATAAATGTAAGGGGAGGCAAGTGTGGGGGGCTTGCCGGGAATGGTAATAGAGAATCTAAAGGAGCTTTTTGGGTACAGAAAACTTTATTGACCACATTAGTGCAGTTTGGGGTTTTTAATGTTTTGCAAAAAAGGCCCCCTTATTTCCGCAAGGACCCAGGAAAAAAGCACGCATAGGATGTAATGAAAAAGAAAAAATTTATTATGGGGTTTTTAAGGCCAAATTTTTTCAAAAAGTGTGAAAAAAAAATCATGAGAACTTGGTTAAAAGTTTTAAATTTGAAATTTTAATGCTTATTCAAAAAAAAATCAGAAAGGGTTAGAAAAGTTTTTAAATAAATTGAGATGTATATTTTTTAAAAAAAAAAAAAATTTTAAGAAAAAACAACCTAGAGGTATCGGGGGGAATGTTGGGAAACCTAAGGGGATTTTAAGAGGACATATTTTTCTTATCTTTCCCATAAAAATTTTGGAGCCAAAAAAGGGAAGGTTAACAGGGAATTCCCAAAAAAAATCAAAATTGAAGGCTTCCAAATGGGGGACATGGGAAAAAAGATACATTCTCCATAAATTTAACCTTTTTGAAACAAAAAAAACGAATAACCTTTTAAAATTAAAAATCATTATTTTTTTTTTTTTGCCTTTATTATTATTTTTTTTATTTTTATTAATTTTATTAAATCCATACAAAAAATCAAGATTTTACAAAAAAAAAATTTGAGTTAAAGAACAGATCGATCCCCCCCCCAGGAAAAAAAATCGAAATTTAAGGCTTATAAACATACCAAATTTTAAAAAAAAAATTTCTCTGTGCTTTTGGAACTTATTTTAAAATATTACTGATTAGACCCTATGTTTTGAAAAGGTCTGTCGACCCCTCTAACTATATTTGATTTTTTCCAATTTAAATAATATAACCCCCGGTTTCCAGTTTAAAGAGGGGGTTTGGATTCTTCCAGTTTATCAGAATGAGTCTGGTGCCAACAGTTAGTAATCAATCCAATTTTTTGTCTTTCCCATTTAAAAGCCCCTCTAAAAAAACCCCAAAACAGCTTTTAAATGGGTTAGGAGGTTGTGAGCCCAAGGCTGTCTGACAGGTTTTTAAAATTTTTTTTCCCCAGAAAATCTAATTTGGTGCAGGGGGAACTGTGTGGGGGTGGGGTTTGGGTTTTTTGCAACGTTAAGGTTGGATTTTGGGGAAACTTTTTGGGAGGTTTTAGTGGGAAGGGGCCCCATAGAAAATTTTTAGTTGTAAAATTGTTCGCAATTTCAGGAATTCTCTGCATTCTACCCCTTTTTTCTGATATTTTAAATTAGAGATTTTTTTTTCCCAGTGCCTCTTGGGATCTTTGGGGAGGGTTGTGGGTTTTTATATATTGTAGGATGGGTCTAATTTGAAATTGGGGCAATTTTTCCCATTTGAGGGTGGAGGGGGGAAAACTAAAAAGGTTTTTTTTTTAAAAGTTCTATTTAAGATGAAAAAAAAAATGGGGTGGAATGTTAAATTTGGGAATTGTTCATGGGATGAAAAGCGTTTTTTAAAATTAAGCAATTTAAATTTCCCCAAATTTTTCCAGATAAAAAACCCCTTTTTTTAAGGTTAAAAGGGTGGTTCTTTTGCAGGGGTCCACAGATAGAACCCCTTTAAAAATCTTTCTACATTGGTTCCAGATTCAAGGGGAGGGGACCCAATTTGGGGTTAAGTGATTGCATCGTGTGTTTTTGGAGCACAGAGCAAGGAAAAAAAAAAAATACTGAAAGATTTTTTTTAGGTCCCCCTGTAGTTCTTCTTTTTGTGTCAGGTTCTTATAAAAATTTTTTTCTGGTAATAAAACTGGAAGTTGGGGGTGGCCATGCCCCTTTGTTTTTCTTTTGGGTTTTTTCTTTTTCATGCGGATGTTTTAAATTTCCCAAAAAAATAGGTTTTTTTAAATTTAAATTGTTTAAAAGAATGATTTATTAAATTTTTTGGGGATGTTTAAATAAAAAGGAGCTTGGGAAGAATTTTCATCTTAACAGTTTTAATTTTCCAGCTAGTGGGGAATAAGGGGTTACCTCATGCAATTTTGTTTAATTTTTCCATAGACGGGGAATTTTTTGTTGATGAGCATTTTTTTACTTGTGATTTTTAAACCCAGGATTTAAACTGTTCCAAATAAAAAGGTAGGGTTCTAATCTAATTTTATATTTTGAAATTTCAGGGAAAGAGTACATTTTTTATTCAGATTAATTTGGGGACCAAAATCTTTAAATTTTGTGAGGCTGCTAAGTGCGGGCCAGAATTTTCGGGCCCGATATAAAAGTTTCATCTCTTGGAGATTTTTTTTTCCCAAAACCCTTTTTTAAAACCCCTTTTCATTATTTGGAAAATTTTTTTTATTGGCAAAAAATCCCAAAAATGGTAAAGGGGATCCTTTTGTGGTTCTGTTTGTAATCTGAGAAATTTGGGGAAAGCTGGGTTGGGTTTGGGTATAAGAAATTTTAATCATGCACAAATGTTTGAAAACCCAAATTTCTAATTGAAAAAAAGGTTTTCACAATTATGCAATGCTTTTTCACCAAATTTTTTTTTCTTTTTGGGGTTTGTTGGGGGGTTTTTCATTAAAAAGTAAGATTTGAAAAAAACCCCTTTAAAAATCAGTTTTTTTTGTGATTTTTAGGGGGCACTTTCCCTTTCCAAAGAATTTTTAACGTCTTTTCAAAAGGAAATTTTTATGTACTTGAAAACCCCCATTTTTTTTTAAAAAGACAGGTTAGTCTTGGCAAAGGTTTTTTGGGGAGGGGGTTTGGTTATCTCGGGTTCTTAAATGTTACAGGGGGGACAGCTGGGGGGAGAACTTGTAAACCTCAGGGGTAGCCCAGGGGCCCATTTTTCCAACTTGGGTAAGCATCTAAAATTTTATAATGGGGTTTTATAATTCCCCCACACTAATAAAGGGATTTTAAATTTACCCAGAAATATGTTGTTATTGCCCTTTTTTAAACCATAAAAGGTTTAGTAGTCCTAAATTTTATTATTTTTGTTTTTGATTTTTATCCCATTTGTTGAAATTCGGGATTGTTGACTTTTTTTGAATTTTTGAGTTTTGCAATTATTTTCTCCCATTTTTTTAAAATGTTTCGGGATTTTAAATTAGTTTTCTTTTTCTTTTTTTAAGGGGGTTTTAATTTTGTCGACCTGCCTCCCCAGAGGCCCCATTTGGTTTTCCCTGTTCTTCCTATTTTTAGAAATTTCTTTTTATTTTTTCCTTTTCCCGGTTTGTTTTTTTTCCTTGGAAGTTTGAGAAAATGCCTCTTCCAAGGTTTTTTGAGAATTTTGGAGATCTTGGGATGTTTTTCTCTGAAAAAAATTTGATTTGTTTGGGTATAAATTTTTTTCAATTCTTGGGTTGGGGGTTGAGGTGATTTTGGGTGGTGGTGGGGCGTAATTTTTAAATCAAGTCTGGTGCATTTCGAAATAAAGCATGATTTGAAAAAAATTTTAATCTTAGGCGAAGTTTTCTATAAAGAACTAATCAATCGAGTATGGATGTATGGGAGTGGAAAAAAATATGTTCTTTAATTTTGGGGGTTAAAAACCCCCCGGGATTTATAAGTTTGGGGTGTTTAAACTTTTTTAATTATCTTTTCAGGTTGATTCTGTTCCCCCGGGGACGTCCCTTAAAGTGGATTTAAAACCATTAAATCCCCCCCCCCCCCTTTAACTTTATATTTCAGTTGGGGGAAAGGATTTCAAATTTTGTATAAATTCCTTATATAACTTTGGTTAAAAATTTATCAAAATATTTTGTTAAAAAGTCCCCATACCTTTACCCCTTCAGGATCCCGTATAATCTGTCCAAAAAAGGAACAGTTCCCTTATGGAAATTCCCACCCCCTGTTTTCTTTAAAACAGAAAGGAAATTGGCCCTCCAGTCTTTTTACGGCGATCCTTTTATAATGGGTTCCTTAAAAATACCATTTTAGCTTTTGACCTTTAGGGGAAATCTTTCTTTCCCTTAATTTGATTCAGTTTTTTAAAATTCAAAATTTCAAGTTTAACTGTCCCATTGGGGAATGATTCTGAGTTTTTATGTCTTTTAGTCTTAACTGGGGTAGAACTTTTTGGGCTTAATTTCCTTTTTCCCAGGGTTTTTGCCAAAAGCTTTTAAATTTTTTGGTAGTAAAATTATAAAAATTGTGAGGATAGATTAGGTATAAATGGCCCCCTCTTTTTCCCCCTTAACCCCCCCCCTCCCTTTTTCCTCCCAAGTGAGGCTAAAACCATTCACATAGTCCCGTCCCCACATACCCCAGATAGATTAATCCAAGAAAAAAGCCCCAATACGGGTTTGGGGGTTAAAGTAGGAAAATCTTTAAATTTTAGTCTTTAAAGAGAAAAAAAAAATTTTTTTTAAAATATATAAGTCTTCGCAATTTTGGGATTAAGATAATTTAACAGATAATAAACCGGGGATGGTGTTAAAATTTTCCGAAAAGCATCATGTCTTAATGCAGTAATACAATAAAAAAAACCAAAATATGATTTTGAAAAGTCCGTTTGGGTAAAAATAAAATAAAGAAAAAAAGAAAAAAAAAGATTAATTAAAAACCTAAAAATAAACGATATCAAAATCATTACTGTGAAATTAGAGAAGGCTAATAAGGTTGGTTCGATAATTCTAAAAGGGAGTACTTCTTCTTTTGTTTCTCCCCTTAGGGGGTGCCACAGCGGACAAAATTTTTCCAACCCTCTTCTACATCTTGCTCTTTAACTCATCACCCCCATGTCCCCCCTCACCAGATCCATAAACCTTCCTCTCTCCATAAACCTCTTGGGGCCTTCCTCTTTTCCTGTTGCCGGGGTTCTATCCTTTCATCCTTTTCCCAATATATCCAGACCTTCCCCCACTTCAAAAAAAATGCAATCTCCTCCCCAACTTTTTCACAAACCATCCCAACCCAGCTGACCCTCAATGTACTATTTTTAACTTTTCCATACTCATTCACCCCAAGTAAATTTTTTCATCTTCACTCTTTTTCCCCTTGCTGATACCCGTTTTCTAAAACTCCTGACACTCTTTCCCCTTCCACCCCCTGCACTCTCTTTTCACCTCTCTTCAAATCCCGTTACTCTGTACTGTTTATCCCCCCTTTCCCGCCCTCCATGCATCTTTTCCATTCCACTGCCTCTTTTTTTACACCCCTTTTTTCTTCTTCTCCTACACAAAATTTTACCCTCCGGGTCTCCCACCTGTTTCCCCAATCTCACAGATCAATGCATTAAAACATTTTAGCAAAGGGGACTCTTTTCTTACCCCTTTTACAACCTGTCCCTAACCATTTGGGTGAAAGGGCTGGGCGATCCCTGATGTAATTTCTCCATGTTGAATGGATCCATCACTCCCCAAAAGACCTCACCACTGTGTTGATTTTTCACATAATTTAGGCCAAATATTCCATTATTTTGATTTACAATTACAGGCACCCCAAAGATAAACATCGGCTGGGGGAAATTTTCCACAGGCTGTCCAAAGGGGGGAGCAGGATCTTGGTGATTGACAAAATTTTCAAAAACAGAGAATGATGAGGGGGTGCCAATGGGCCCTTTTACTTTTTTAAAATTAGGAAATCATGGGGTTAATGCACTAGCAGCATTTCAAAAAAATATCTGGATCAAAATTAATTTGAATAAAAATGATTTTTTTTTAGTGAAAAATTTTAGAAAATCCCAGACTAAATCATCCATTATTTTGTCAGAACAGTTTAAATATCTAGATGAAAAAGCCCAAAAAGGGAAAAATAAAGGTCTTTTCAAACAATTTTGCTATAATGGAAAAAAACAAAAAGATGTGAACAGTTGGTCTACCTCCATCTCACTTTAGGAAAAATATAATCAAGATGAACTTTTTTAAATTTTGTCTACAGATTCTCTATAAATTTTTTCAAATTGTTCTTTAAAAATTAAAAAAATTATAAACTTTTTATTTGGAAATTGGGGGTTTTGCATTCAAAAAATTTTTTAAAGACCTAAAGAGAAGGTAGACCCACCAACTATTTATATTTCTGGTAAAATAAAAATTTTAAAAAAAAAGACATTAAAAATTGATGAATTACAAAGTCTGGTCTGCAATAAAATAAAAACTTGAGTAATTCTTTACATTTCATGAAAACTTCTTTAGTCAGAACCAGTCAAAACCCAGATAAATACAAAGTCTTTTAAATCAAACTCACAATGTTTTGGGGAAAAAAAGATAAACCAGTAGTTGTGGGTGATGGGGGCAATTTAAAATTCTTAAACAGCAAAAAACCAAAAATACAAACAAATGGGAAAAAACATTACCATACCTGTATTTGTTTGCTTTGCCCCTTCCCCTTTTTTTCTTCGCTATTTGGAAAACAGATGTTGCCAGCACAGATAAAATACAAGCCCATGCACCTAAATGGGGAAAATGCCCGTCAACTGGCTACTAATGGGCTAGTCCACTTTAAAAAATACTCCCCTAAGTAAGGATTATCTAAAATAAAAAAAAAACTGATATTTCGGAATGATGTACAACATTAAATTCTTATGGGAATCTTCCCTTTTCAAATCTTTTAGTGCCTGCCTTTTTCTTACTTTATTTGGAAATAGCTGCGCTGGGGGTTCTTCTGGCTCCTGCACCCAACAAAAGGGATGGGTTCTACTACCATCAATACATTCCCTGTTTTCCCCGAAAAACAAAACATCAATATACCAATAATAAATTTTCCATCAATCACTCAGAAAATGGAACCAATGCAGGTACACTTTAAATAAAAAAAGTTTTATCTTTTGCACCGCAGTGATCACCTTTTCCACCCCTTAAAATACAGTATTTAATCTTTTTTAAAATCCGGATTAAATCCTTAAAAATTAATTTTAGAAATGTCTTTGATTTTATGAATAATTAACTTCAGATTTTCCCCCTCAATAAAATTTTTCCCCTTTTCAAACAGGAAATTTTTGCAAAAGAACCTACAATTTTAAAACTTTCTACCCCTTTCTATTCTGATAAAGTCCGAAGACTGACACTCTCAACAATATATAAAATATTAAAGTCTTCCTTTCAAAGGTACTAGAATGGGGGGAAGGATCTTTTAATTTATTTTGAAAGGGGGGAGGGGATGGACAGAAAAGCCTTTGCCATATGGCAAAACATTCAGTCTACAACAAAAACTTTATAATCCATTTATCTTGTTTTTTAAAAATTTTCAAAAAACATCAGGAAGATCCAAGCAAGGGGTTTAATTTATTTCCCGCCTCACTGGGACTTTTTTGGGGGGCCCAAAAAAATAATTTTGGTAAAAAAACTTTAATCCTATCATCACTTTGATGTCAAGTACTCAAACCCCAAAAGCTGTGTTTTTGGTATTCCCAGATGTGTTAAAGTGGAGAAGGACAACTGATTGTAATTTCCATTATCACACTATTAGCACGTAGGCTTTTTTTTTCAATGCAAGAACCCCTACCCACCTTTTGTAAGTCAGCAATTGATGTTCCATACTATTTGAAATAAAAAAATCTAATTTTCTTAGAGGATCCATTCAAAACATTTTTAAAATATGGAAGATCTAATTAATACAATTTTAGAATAAAATTTTTGTTTAGTTTTTTAAAAATTTGTTCTAGCTGTTGGCCTTCTCTCTTTCTTTGGGTGGGGGTTGAATTTTGTTTCATTAAGTTACTTTTATTGTATAATGTTATTTTCTTTAAAAAAAAAAATTGATAAACTTCCAAGAAAACATAACAATAATATCGGAAAGGAAGAATTCTGAAAAGTTTAAAACTCCCAAGAATAGAGTATGTTTGATTTCGACTAATTTCTCTTGCTGACATTCTTCATTTTTATTAGCCCTGTGACATGTTCCCGGGGTAGTCGATGTTATAGGTAAAAAAAACACATGGCTGGATGGGTTCTCCGCTGGATTGGTTCCATCCCATAACTGGCTGGGAGGCCAATATAACAGAGCAATCAAGGGGGCCTTCATTTCAGGGAAACATATGCCTCCCAAACCTGGGCTATGGGACGTCCCCATTCAATACTCAAAGGAATCTTGGGGCTTGTAGTTAAGTGAGGGGAAACCCTACGGGGGCCGGCAGCGGGGATACCAAAGTTACGCTCCCTCCTTTAAGGAACTTCCCGACTGGGCCCCAGAAGCACTTCAGTCAGTCTGTGCCCTGGCTCGGAAGTACTCCCAGGTCCAAAATATAGAAACCCTCAATTCAATTTGATTAAGTGGATTTGGGAGGGGCAACACTTGAGGGAGGAAAAGGTTGTGGATGAAAAAAGGAATCATTGTTGTTATTTTTCTTGTTCAACCAAAAACATTGTAAGATTAAATAACTCTTATTTAAACCCTGTGTCAGTTGTGTCTGGGCTAAGGGGGCTCTATGGTGCCCCGTCTTCTTATATATTTTAATTGCTGATAAAATATGTTAAAGCATTTTGTGTTGTGGAGGTGTTGTTACAGAATGCAGTCTGATTTAGGAACAAATTTAAATGAGATCAGTCTACCTCTTTGTTTTATATCTCTTTCTTTTCAGGTTTATTTTTGACAATATCACTATACTTATACAATGTGACAAACATTGTATCTGCAGTCCCCTTTCCCGAATAAAACTCATTACTGGTTGGTTTAACTACTTGCTATTCAATAAAGATAATGCACAGTACACAGTTTTAATCTTATCTAAATTAAAAAGTCTGTTTCAACACAGAAACACATCCGATTTGTGCATTTAGTATTTATAACTTTACAAAAGTGCCGTACAAGACAAGCACAGTAGTTAAATAATTTGAAAGTATGGGAAGCCTAGAAAACTGGGTTGAAAGAATTTTAAAGAAAAACTCAAACCCCCAAGAAATGTGTGAATTGATGTTAACTAGCACTAGAAACATCTGACAAGGTCAAACAAAACGTTTTCAGCAGGCATCTTAATCCCTTTAGGTTAAATTCGGAATCCTTTGGATAATAATTCTTTTTTTTGAAAAAATAGAAAAAAAAATCATAACAGTCCTGTTGCAAAAATTAAATATGAAAGTTTAAATTTTTACTTTTTTAGTATTAGATAATATTTATTTGTCACCCCAAAAGTATAAACCAAGACACTATTTTTGTGGATAAACATGTTTTTTTTTTTTTTATAAGAAAAGGGATAGTAAAAAAAATATTCGGGAACCCCAAAATGTAAAATTGGGTGATATGTTGAGTCTTTTTTAAAATTTTGTGGCACCCTAAAAAAGTTTGGAAAAATTTTTTTTTTGTTGCTGAGAGCACCCAATTAAACTTTTTTTTCAGTTCTGCAAATGTGCTTGTTTTGTTTTTTCATTGCGAAGTTTTCTTTTCATAAATTTTAAAACATAACTAAACATACGGTGTGTTATTTTTACTTGTTCTTGGGTTTTTAGCTGTTAGGCCTGCACTGTGACCTTGCATCTTTTACTGTACCTCCTGTACAAGGCACAAGGGATACTAAGAAACTGAAAAAAATATCAAAATAATTTTGGACATGATGTAATTTATAAATATTTACAAATACAAGTTACCCCCTGGCATGATGTTTACTTCTTGGCATAAATTGTTAGCATGCATTAACCCTCTTAACTCCTTTTTTCTTGCAAGGGGTCAGTTTGTGTCTGTGTTGTTTTTTTCTTTAAAAGATCTTCTCTTTAATTATACATGATTCTGGACCACCTGTTGATATGGCATTGTTTTATGATTTTTTTTGTAAGAAAAAGAAATGGAAACTTTAAAATTGTGTTGACCACATGAACCTCCCGTGGCAGATGCTTGTTCAATAACATAGCTTTCAGGGCTATTCCCCGTTTCTATTTAACCCTCCCCAAAAATCTCGCTTAAAGCCAACCTAAAACTCTCACTCACCCTAAAATTCTTATTGTGAACTTGTTTTAAACCCAAAAACTTCACCCTGGGAAATACATTTCTCCCTCAAGAAGCTGTCCCTGAACACACTGGTGGATTACACATGGATGCTCTCTTTTAAAAAAAAAATAAATTTGATTTTACCAGCTTGTTTCAAATGAGCTCTGATTTCTTCAAAGATAAAAAGAGATTAAGAACAACAGAAGAACTTGGGAAGATTAAAATGTTCATGAACAATTTGGCCTATTAATAAATACGTTGGAGCTCTGTGGACCAGATTGCATCAATGGGGTGCAAGCTAACCGAGTTCAAAATACAAACTGCAGAAACACTGTCCCATATTAGGGGTAAAGAGAGTTCTGAAAATAGTGAACGTTTATGTTTTTATAAACGAATGGAAATTAATCCCATCCCTGTGTGACATTTCACTACAAAGAGAGAGAGGTAGGGGCATGCCCATTTCAGTAGTACAGTATGTTAATCCATCCATCAATCTCCCAAGCCCCGTATCCTGAGCAAGGTATTTGGAAGTTGGAACCTTGCCCCAGCAAGCATAGGGTGCATGGCAGGAAAATCCCCGACAGGGGGCCAGTCCATCACAGGAATGACACACACACAGACAACAGAGGTAATTTAGTTTTGCAGTCCACCTACCTGCATGTCTTTGGACTGTGGGAAATCAGAACACTTGGAGAAATCACACCTGAACACTGGGAAAATATTTTTCTGAGATTTTATAAGTGAGCACCTCAACTATGAATTGTGGAGGCTGGATAAATTCCTAATTTATTCTTCAATTGTAAGTGGGAAAAATTTTTTCTCCTTTTCCCGCACAGAAAGGTTGGCCATAAAGTAGTGTCTTGTAAAAATGCCTGAAGTGGGGCAGCAGCCATTTTCTTATGTCTAACTTCTCTTAGCTATCACACAGTCCTAAAATGTTAACCATATGACCTGAAAAGGAGGGGACACCATTTGGAATTTCTATGCAACTGTTACATTTTCCCATAATTGCTACTTTATGTTTGATTAAATTGTGATGTAGACAGGAAAATGAGATTTTTCCTTCATATAAGAGGCAGCTTCGGAAAATGCACTAAAAAATGTTAGTTTTTAAATACAAATTATTTTTAAAAACATTTTTTTTATAATAGTTTTTGTCTAATTCAATTTATCCCAAAAAAAAAAATTATCTAAATGTACTATACCAATTATGCTATTTTGCGGGAAAGTTAATGGTTGAAAATTTAGCCCCCTTGTTTAACCTCCCCCAACCCCTTCATCAGAGAAGATGTAGATGTTATTGTGTTAAAAGCCCGGACAAAAACCCCTCCCCACCTGTTCCTTGTTAAAATAATGGTTATCAGGGATCTCAAGATTTAAGGAAAACCTCCTTACTTATTAAATATGTTTTTTTAGGATAATTGGAAGGGAAAGCTTGATTAAAAAATTTTGTGAGCCTCAGATGAAAACAAACCCTGGCAAAACCTTTTTGGGCTGGGGATGTTGTGGCTGGCAGTTGTCTCTGATCCTGGGCAAGTGAAGGCAGCAGGACATGCGGGTAGTGTGTGGACAGGGGGGTCAAAATAGCTGAGAGCCCAGAAGTTATCTGTCATTTGCTTTTTGGGATTTTTTGATCCATACTAAGGGGTGAAATGGCTTTGTGCCCTATCAAATTTTAGTATCAAATCAGTACTGATTGGAAGTATAAGACAGACAATTACTAATGTTGATTATGTGAAAGAAATGTAATTGCTTGCAAGCTACTAAGGATTAAAAGCTGTTTTATTATAATGGCAGGTTATTCATACAGGCGTCTGCAAAAATAAGGTGAAGTAAGCCCAACTTGGAAACATCCTGTAGAACAGCGTCCGTTAGAAAACAGAACGATGACCTTCCTCTTTGGGCCCCTCTTGACACGTACAAAGAAATGGTTGGCTGAGTTGATGAAATGTTAGATGCTGTTTCATTGAAGTAAGGGAAGGAGGAAAATGAATAAATCCAATTGAAACCGGAAAATTTTGCTCTTCTGCTTTGAAAGAATTAACCAACTCATCTGTAAAATGAATAAAGGAAATGAAATGATTAATTATTCCCGTCTTCCCTTTGGGATACTTACAATTAGTTAAGTGAACAGTATTAGCTGACCATTTTACTTTACTGTATCTCCCCATGAGAATTATTTTTATCATATTGTAAGTTTATTTCTGTCTGTGACAAAATTTTGAAACATTTCCTTCTACATTAACTATATGAATTATAAGATGCAGATTTTATTAAATTGCATCTATTTTATAAAATAGATAATATATTTTAAATATATTTAAAAAAGTTAAGGAGAATAGTTTAAGATTGAAGAAAGTGAAACATGCACATATGCAAGAAAAAAGAAGATATAGTACTACATACTGTAGTTAGTATACTTTTAGCAACCCAATGTTGCTTTTTATATTTTACATTTAAGATTTTTTCTATTTATGTACATGTAAAGAGGAGGGTTCTCCTTTTGGGAAATCTTAATTCTCCCCTCTTTCTTTTAAGTGTAAAGATTTTTTACAGAGTGCCCTTAAATAACAGTATACTAGAAAAATGTAATAACACCCATTGGGAGTTTAACTCAAAGGGAAATTATTAAACACAATCGCTCTGCAGCTTTATCAGGCATCAACACAAAACAGCTAATAGAGCTTCCCAGTCAATGAAAACAAAATATCTTTGAGTAATAGATGGCTCAGAGTTCATGTTGGAAAAGCTGGCTGTTTATTTGCTAAACTAAACTCTGTTTTTTTTTCTGTTCTCCCAAATAGAATTCTAGGGAATTAATAGCCAACCTCTGCTCATGTTTGGGCCCACTTAAACTGAAGAAACTCTTTAAAACGCAGCCTGGAAATGGCGGTGGTTGTAGTTTCTGCTCACAGCTATAAATGCATTGGGCAACTTTCCAGTTTGGTGATGGTTTTGCATGGTATACACACTCCATGTGGTTTTGGGTGCTGTTTCATTCCACTCTAAATCCATAGCTTGAATTAATTGGCAAGTTTTTTTATTGAATGTGTTACTAGGTAAACAAAACTGGGGTTAAAAATGTAAAATGTGTTTAATTTCTAGAAGTGTACCCTAATAACAAGGTGAAATAAATATTATGTGTTATTTTGTTATATTTGGAAAAACACTTAAATCTTGTGTAATTGCAAAGGTTTTAGCTTGTAAACACCCAAAAAATTTCAGTATTTTATAGGGTGCATCTCATTGGTGAGCCCAATGTGATGCAAATTATGAAAAGAAACCAAGGAACCATATAAAACTATTAACACTTTGAATAAATGGATAATATAATGGTGAACAAAAATCTTGTTTAAACCCTGATGAGAACAGGCCTTTAAAAAAAAAATTTTTCCCCCTTTTTTTCCAAAAAAACATCAAGTTGAAAAAATAAATTGCCAAGGGGTTTTGATACTAAGTGTTTTTTTAAAAAAAGTTTAATTAATTAAATTTTTAGGTTTACTAACATAGACCTTTCTTATATAATTTTTTTAAAGGGCATTTTATTTGGTATCTTTCAGATATTTATTGAAAAAGGGCATTTTATATTTAGTAAGTTTTTAAAATATTTAATTAAAATACAACAAGTTTTCATTTTAAAAGATAAATGAAACCTAGGCCCACAATAAATTTTTAAACCTGGGCTTTAAAGATTTGGGCATTTAAAATCAAGAATTTCCCCCCAGGATTGTATTAAATACAATGAATCCTTCAGACTACAACTGTATGAAATATATTTTCTTTAAAGATTTTTGCCAAAAAAAAGTTAATTATACCAAAAATGCACAGTGTAAAGTAAACAAAAAAAAACTTGAAAAACACTAGACAAAACGGGCCCCTGCTCCCGCTGCTCGAGTTTCCCACCCCCAGCGCACGAGCCTGTTCTCTCTCCGGCCTCTCTCTTTTCCCGCCCTCTCTCGCCTGCACCAGCTTTCTCCACCTGTTTTTCCTTCCTGCAACCGCCATTTTTTCCTTTTCTTCTTTTCCCCTTTTGCCGACCAAATTTTGTTTATAAAGAGTTGCGGGTAGCCCGCCCGAACAATTCGGTACGGACCTCACCCGACAGGTAAAAACGCCCACATCACAAAACCCCCCGGGAAACCCCTTGCCACACCACCCGACCCGTAAGCCGGGGGGGTGTTTTTTAAAAAGGGTTTTTTTTGGGGTGGGAAGTTCCCGGGGGGGTTTGGGAAAGGGGTTAATTAAAATTTTGCATTGGGGGTACGGGGGAAAAAATTAAGCCCTTTTCCCCCAAAATGGAAATGGCTTTTCCAAAGGGGGGT
>NW_024382384.1:0-25000 GCF_016835505.1 Polypterus senegalus
ATATGTATATTGTGATGGACACCTCTGCTGCATATGTTCCGGGGGAGCCACCATGGGCAGCTCAATACCTCCCCCGAGATGCTTGGTGGCAGCCTCCCAAAGTCCAGGCTCCCAATAGCCACTTTCTTCAAATCACACTTGGGCCTCTGCTCGCCTCCTCTGCACTGCCCTCGTCTTCCTCCTCACCCGACTCCGGCCTTGATTGCAGGGCGGTGGCTCCTTAAATAGGCGGCTGATTGCTGACCGCACCCAGCCACCTGTGACAATATATATATGTATTTTTTTAATTTAATGTAAGAGTCCCTTTATGTGGAACCCGGTTCAGCTGCACCATATGGTCCATAGTAAATCCGGTAATGGAAAAGTTCTGTGGTGCCCCCATCGTGCACGTGCTTATTTTGTTTAATGGTTAATCCGTCAAATAGTCATTACACTGAGATAAGAACAAATTTTCTTAACACAGATCACTAAGAACATGAGCCACTTAAGGTTGAAGTGTTACCTGCAAGCACCCCAAATATATAAAGCAGGCCAATCCGCATGGCTCCGTGCACCATCTCCAGTGGAACACCAACTAGAAGCTGGAGGGCCACATTAAGGCTGAGATGTTCTATTCTGGAAAAGACAAATTACAAACAAATGTGGAAAAAGAAAGATTTCAAGATACAAAACCACTGAAACCACCAGATATGCTTTGTTTGAGCCAAACTCATACCCGCCTGGCTGCCCACTGGTTAAGGGTCTAAAACTAGCCATCTCCTAGCAGATGCCTTCCACCATCCACAGATTCCTAGTAAGTCTGTGATGATGGCTCTCTTAACTCCAATTATTGTTAAACATGTCAGGCACCTGATCCCAGCATTTCTCTGTATAAACTATAACATCTACCAGCTCTCCATTTTAGCGCTGTGGCCCACCAGGCTGGCACTGCCACCTGAACCCGACACAGACAAGCGTGGGGCACAAGTTCAAGGCATTCGGGTTTTATTTCTTTTTTTTTTCTCGTGGAAAATGCCTTCCCTGTTTCCCACAGGCATAATTTTCCTCTTTGTTTTCTCTTTTCTCCTTTCTCCTCCACTCCTCGGGTAAAGCTTTGTCTCACTGTCCCTCCTCTTGACTCTGGCTCCCTGAGTAGTGGCTGCTGGGTCCTTTTATAAGGCACCCAGAAGTGCTCCAGGTGCTTGATTACTCATTTCTGGCAGCACTTCCAGGTGTGGCGGAAGAATTGCCCATAAAGGCTCAGCAGCTACTGTTACAGCACCCCCTGGTGGCGCCTGTGGATCCCCACAGGGCCACACCAAATTCTAACTCCCATGAAGCCCTGCGGGAGTCCAAGGCACCGCTGCAACTCAGGGGGGTTGCCATCTAGTGTCCCGGGGGAGGTAATGCTCTGGCCATGCTCACTCCCCCGGCCTTCCCAGCGTGGAGGCGTCCCGGCTGCACACTACAGCATGTGACCCCCTGTTCCCTTATGTGTTCTGCTCTGATTCCTAGTGGGTCTCCTGGGGAGATTCTATCATCTCCATGAGTCAAATTTAATATGCTTCAGAGCCCAGTACTGGCGCGGTCAATCTCAACTGCAGGATTTCAGTGTTTTTAAGCCAAATTAACGTGCACATCCTATCAGTCGTTTGCCCACGTCAGCTTTTTAGTAAGTTCCTGTAGTCTATGTGCACCAGATCACCTGACTCCTGGTCAGTATGGGGGGCTTGCATATCTACTGCATATGAAAGGTGTACTGTAGGCCAGGGGCATCCTCTCGAATGGCCGAGCGCTAACAAGGGGCGCATGGTGTGCATACTGCTGCTATTAAACTGTGTCGGCTCAGATGAATTTCTGAGGAATCTTTAAACACCACCTCCGTATCAGCAGTTGCTGCAGGGGGTTTTTGCCAGAGGGTAGTTCTGTCTGATTTTGTTTTATATTCCCAAAGGCACACATTAATGTGCGGGATCTTGGGGGTGGTCTCCGCTTCACTGCTATCACCCAGTTAGAAGTGCAGGATAAGGAAAAGTAACCCAACCACCATGGCTACCTCCCCAGCCCCTTGTGACAGATGGATTATATGGTCTTTTAGAAAAAAAACCCAGTGTCACTCATTTTCACACTTAGCACCGCGTGCAGCTCCACTTCTGTATTTTTAGCTTCCAGGAAAAAAAAAAGCAAAGCGCATTTTCCTCTGAGTTGTTAAGGGTTTGTGGAAGTGGGGGATGGAGGGCTTATCATCTGAGCGTATATAATGAAAATCAGAGAGAAAACTGCAAGGAATCATTTCTGCTACTTAAGAAACAAGTTCCAGCTACAGAGAAGTTCATTCCGAGAAGGTTCAAGTGGCCCTTTGCCCTTCATTGCATTTGCAAGTGACGGCACGTGACTTCTCACCCTCGGTGTCCTTAAATATTTCAAACAATCCCGTGTCTGACCTCGGACTCCCTTTCCCTCCATCTCTTCAAACGAGACAAAGTGCTGCCTGCTCTCGTCTGTATTGTAAAGTCACACGCGTTCCTGCTCTCTCAGCCCAGTTTGCATTGTGACAGATGTCGCTCCCTTTGAAACTGGGATGCACTCCCATTTTGACGCCCATACGTTTGTTTACTGTAGCACAGCTGCCAGCTTCGATTCTGTTTGGATGGCATGGCAGACTACAAGCAGGCTGCTGTGTTCCACCTTCCCTTACTACATCCAGCAGAGCAATTCATCCTTGAAACTATAGAAACATGGCAGCAGTCAATGAAAGCTGGGGTAAAGGGACTTTTATGTAACACTTGCTTTTAATTCATATGTCACTAAATTTGCACAGTGGGATTAATCTGAAGAAAAGACCGTCATCCCCCTCCCGTTTCCATGCAAAAGTATCAAATAAGGAGCGAGGTGCCTGAAAATCCAATGCTAATCTTTTTCTAACCTGCCACCTATTCAGCGCTAATGACCCTTAAAACAACTCTTCATTTCACTCTTCATAAAGAAAGCGTCACCGCAACGGCATCGCAACAGATGTGGCCATCAAACTCACCCTGTGTGCATGAAGATGTAACTGACGTACCGCCAAGCCTGGATCCGTAACTTGGGATGGTAGATTAGCGGACCCTTCAGGAAGTGGGGATGGGACACCTGTAGCACCCATCTGTCTAGGACGAGGCCATAATAGACAAACACTGCCACCTGGGAACAAAGAATAAGGCCAGTCATATGAGAGATCGAAGGAGAAAGAGCTGAAAAAGTGCAAGTGATGACAGGAGTGCAGGCGATGGACCCTTCTGTAGGAGAAGTGTTTTCAGTGACAGAGGAACTCTCATCCCAGACTACTTGCAAGGGATCACAGGGGTCTGCTGGAGCCAATCCCAGCCAGCACAAGGCGCAAGGTAGGAACAAATCCCCGGGCAGGGCACCAGCCCCACCGCAGGGCGCTACTTAAAGAACTTGTTTTCTACTAATGCTGACAGTAATCGGTGTATGATCCATGTGTGTTTAAGGTGGGTTGTGATTGGGGAAATGCAAATCAAAAAATGATGAATTGTCACACTGTTTAGCAAGACCTGGCAAACACAGTGATGAGTCCTCATAAGAAACTGGACTGCTTTACACAGGCATTAACAGTGTAAATGAATCATTATGAGTAACGAAGGCCTGTGCGTGAACAGCAGCATAATTCATTCTGGAAAAACACAGCGATCTGCCTAGAAATTAAGAAAAAAACATGAATGTCGAGTCGGAATGAAAAAAAAAAAGATAAGTTGACTACTACAACACACTGAAAACATTCCTTATATTTTTGAACATCCTTTTTTCCCTTTGGCAGATGCACACAGACTCAGTTATGATCTTACCTGCAATTAGTCTGATGATGAAAACATAAATACTGGCACAGGCAAGGAAAGATAAATATATTAAACTAGCTGTACCCCATGGCTTCGCCCACATAGTAATGACAAAGGACAAACTTTAAAAATCAATAGACGCTGGCACTATATCTGATTGTGTTCAGCAGGAAAGTGTTCCCTGTGTGGGGAGAAAAGCACATGCCCATGATATGCCATGAGATCACACGTTGCTGTGATCTCTCACTCTCAAAAACGTCAAACGTTACTCCTTAACAATCTGTAGATGATAATACCTGTGTATTGCTAGCTAAGCGGAGGCAAGGGGCACTCCAACACGTGGCAAGACGTAGAGCAACTTGAACAGAGGCTGGCAAGGCAATGAGGAAGGCCCCGCCTCCCTACTCTCGGCCTACAGCCACTCTGTTGGATTTGCATAAATACATCGGTACCACAAGTGAACAATGGTACTTAGCGCGAAGTTCAAGCAAATTGTAGAAAACAACCTGATCTAAACCCGATCTTTACAGGCCTAACATTTTAGCTGAAGGCTCCGTCCCACTCGTGAATATTAACAAGCTACCTTGGAGAAACAAAACAAATATATATATACATGATTTTTTTTGTAACAATGATTTTTTTATACACTATACGGCCACAGAATACTGTCCCGAGGGTTATTCAGTCGTTAACAGTGAACATTAGATTATAAAAGGTGTAACTTTTCTAGGTTCCCAAAGTCACTAAGCTATTGAATTAGCAATGCAGAATCCAGCATGAGTCAAACACTTAACCAGAGTTTGTTTTAAAAGTTTAGCGAAAATTTCAAAAAGGAAAAAAATCACAAAAATTCACAAAAAACTTATTATAAACGCAGAATAAAAGGCAAAAGGGAAAAAGAGATTCTTCTCTGTTTCATTACAATCTTAGCTCTCTACTTTCTATACTTAAAAGTTGTTACTTTTCTATGGCAAACATATAAAGGCTTCACTTTAGTACCTCAATATGTTCACTACATTCACTGTGTTTAATAAATTCAGTACGGTTTGAAACTGTTTGCCCTCAGTGCCTTACCAACAGCGGTATAAACTGAACTAATCTGTAGTCTGTAGAATGACAAGAAATAATTAGGATATTCAATTTTTTATTTAGATTGTGGGGGTTATAATAGAACCTCCCACTGACTATGCATTAATATATAGGCAAACATTTCAACATACCGTATATACTCGCGGATAAATAGGGACTTGATTTTATCGTATAATTTTTGGTATTTTATAATATCGGTCGTATAAGTCGAATGTGGAAAACTCACCCTATTGATCCAAGAGATTATGATATGCTAACGCCACCTGAGAGAGTAACCGCGGAGCACACAGCCTTTTTTTGAATGTGGGTACGTCAATGCGCTGTATCAGCATGTGCTCCTAACCTCTCTCGCTCTCTCTTTCTCTATTGTGCCTACGTGACCACACGGTAATACCCGAACTATTCCAAAGCGATGTTTGGACTAATTTGTGTTTTTTTTTTATCTCATGCCCTCATACACCTTTATCGTAAGAGCATTCCTTATCTACGATGGAGCGTTCAATCAGAAGAAAATATGAAGCTGGTTTTAAATTAAACGTTGTCGAAGTAGCGAAAGAAATTGGTAACTGCGAACAAAGTTCAATGTGTCTTAGAAACTAATGTGACATTGGAGAAGGCAAGAAGATGTAAAAAAAAAAAAAATGTAAGTTTCGCATTTTTGAACAGGCATATAAGTTGGGGTCTGATTTTACGATCGATTTTTCAGGTTTCAAGACCCGACTTATACGTGAGTATATACGGTAACTAAGAAAACACTTCTATCAATTTAACATAACCTAACTAACACGTGACTCTTACACTAGCTAAATCCAGACAGACATTCAGGGTTAACCATATTTACATAGAATTCTGAGCCGGAGAGACACTCGTTGTTAATGCCAAGAATGTTAAATAAAAAGTTTCAGTACTCACCCAGCACCAAGCTGCTTGCCCCATCTGATAAAAGGTTTTTCTTTCCCTGCATGCATGCTGACAATTACATATTCTATCTAAACTCCTTCCCCAATCCTGTTTGCACCTTCATTCACATGGAGTGTAATCACTCAGACACAGCAATTGAAAGGCATGTCTTTACAGGATGTGTATGCCAAATCCTAAGAAATGTGTAGGTGCATGTTGCATTTGATAATTGGTCATTTATTATTGTGAAGTGTCATATTTTCAAATGTGATGTTTAAATGCTAGTTCTATAAAAAATAACTGTCCTTCACATTAAAGTACAAATCGATCATTCCAACACTCATCCTCATTTCCTTAAACAAGGCCCTGGGTTCTTGATGTAAATATCCAGCACCTTTTCTCAGTCCCACTCATGTCTGAAGTGTCCCTCAGCTCCACCCCGTGTCATGTGATCTAATCATCTCTCATGTCTTTTGCTCTTTTCCTCTATGAGACTGTAAGAAGTTGCCAGGAGAACAGGTATGCCAATGGATGGGCAAAACAAGGGCTGTATTTAAAAAACACAATTCCACATCGATAACTAGAGAGCTCCTCCAAGCCCCACTGTAGATAAACAGGATAGTAAGCCTAGTCTGTGTATAAGCATTCTGTTGTGGAATCACACCATAATCTATCCCAAATTGCACACTTAACACTGTGATAACTGTACTTGGCGTTACTGGCAGGATTTACACTGTGGACCGGTGGAGTATAGTGGCAGGAATACGCAGAAAGGTGGGGACTGACAGAGAGCTCAGCTGACCATACTAGAAGCCTCTCCGCTTTAAGGTTTTTACAGGCAGTCCTTACATACAAGAGTATAGAAATTCTTCTGTTAGCTCACGTTGTACTCCAGAACGAGTGACACTGGAAGATGTGCACTATGGGAAGGATCGTGGAATTTTTCCATTATAAAATACTTGGCGTAGTTGGCAGGATTTGCAACGTGTATGGGTGGAGTATAGTGATGGTGGTGCACAGAAAGGTGGTGGCTAGGTGTGAGATTGGTCGGCTGATGTTACCAGGGCTTAAAGGCAGCCCCTGCACACATGGATGTAGAAGTTCTTCTGCCACCTCAAGCTGTACAGGAACTGCTTCTGAAGGCCTTAGTAATCCAGAAGTCACAGGTTCTTCATTGAAAATGCCTGAATTAGGATGGATTGTGGTGTGATTCCATGACAAAACACTTGGAGTAGTCAGGAGGATCTGCACTGCAGACAGGTGGAGTGAAGTAGTGGTGCTATGCAGAAAACTGGAGGCTGAATAATAGAGAGCTCAACTGTCGTCACCAGGACATGCTCTGCTTTGGAGTGCTTACAGTTAGTCCTCGCACAAAGGGGCCTAGAACTTTTTTTTACTAATGGGACTGTTTCTGTGGGCTTTGTGATCTAGATGCCGCATGTTCCCAACTGACCACCAGCAGTCACCAGAGTGCAAAACGTGTGACCTGGGATAAATCCTGATGTGATTCCATGACAAAACATTGGGGCTTCATTGAATTACATAGCTGTGATGGGCAGGCGCCCTGCCTGGGGTTTGTTTCCTGCCTTGCGCCCTGTGTTGGCTGGGATTGGCTCCAGCAGACCCCCGTGACCCTGTAGTTAGGATATAGCGGGTTGGATAATGGATGGATGGATGGATGAATTACATAGACCGGGGCGCTAGTGAGAGACAAATGGCATGGAAACGGCAGATCACAACCTAAATATCCAGCTTTGGAAAGGTGAGGCCACGCTACTCAAAAGAAAGACAAGCCAGTCTGAGTGAGTGTGACAGAATACAATGGCTTTCAGATACTGTAGCCCCCTGAGCAGGTCCACCCTGATTCTGGGGATTAGCCAAAAAGTAACACCTTGGTGACTCTTGGTGACTCCCACCTGGTCAGTCAGAGCCTGTCCTGGTGTTAAGCCAGACCTTCGGCTTTGTTTTAGGTTTCATGGCTTTGCATTCTTCCTATTGTTTTCTAATTTGATAAAACTATATCTTTGTTATCTTACATTCACTACCATCTCATTCTAGGTGGTACACAATTGAAAAGCCAATGAAGTTACCAGATATTAAAATCTTGGTGTGGGTCAATCTTGTTAGGTGCCAATACTCTGGACCTTTCCGTTATAGCTATCAGATCTTGGCACATCTCATGTCCTGCAAACTCACCACATATATTCTGATCCTATTACCCCTAGCATCCATCTTTGTTTCCTTGACCTTTCTTTGGTGACCCTCTACTGGGGTCTGCCTGCCAGATACAATCACACTGAGACTTGCCCCCAACCCAGCCCCCCTCCCCAAGTAGCTACTCATGGTACAAACACCCACTTGCCTCCACAATTGTCACGGTGATCATGAAGCACGGCGGTGGCCAACAGGTGTAGCTGTCGTAGTACCACTTGCGGTCGATCTCTCTGGGCAGAGTCTCATACGCCACATGACGAATGAGCCTCTGGGAAGCATTAAGGCCAGGCTCCTCCAGCAGAGGGGTACCTTTCAGTTTCCGACTTCCCTGAAGAATTGCTCGGCGGAAGCTGTTTGACCGCTTGTTACTCATCTGCAGAATAAAGAAATCAGTGTCAGATGTTTGAGCCAAAGCAGTTCCTCTCTTGTCAAAAGTGCCTGACCACCTCGCAGGGCTGTCCATTGATGTGAGCTGCTTGGTTTTTTTTTTTATTCTGCCTGCCTGCAACCCAACACAAACACAGCCTTTAGTACATTTGTTAAACTGCTTTTTGTCAAAGTAAAATAAAAGCCCAGTCAGGGATGCTTTGGTACATTGGAAGACGGCTTTTCAAATCACTTGAGCCGCCCGTCTGTATTGTAATGAGCGGCTGATCTGAAGACATCTGCTCGGCGGTTACGGCCATAGAGTGAGCGCCATGGAGGGGGCGCCGAGAGCCGCCAAGCAATCCTCAGGCTGTGCTTAGCAACCAGCATTTTAGCCTGGCTCAGGCACACTAAGGTCTTCAAGCAGCTCATCTTTACTTGGGTTGTTTCAAAAAGATCAAAATGAGCTCAGGAGAACCATTCACAGCACACTACAGAGGACTTCAAGCAGACATTTCTCTATTTCTCTAAACCCTGTGTGAGCTGCAGAACTGTCCATCACGGTCAGGCAGTGGCCAGGCTCCAGGTCACGATGGAGGAGTAGTGTGGTCAGACTGAGATGACCTTTAACCAGGGATGAAGATGGAACTCTTTTGACATTGACCATGCAAACTTAGATTCACTTAAGTTCAGTATGGATATGTAGACGCAGGAGCCGGTGGTCCTAAATGACAGTGCAGCCCCTTTCTGCGCTCCACTCACAAATCCTCCCAAGTTTCCAGGTGACGGAAGAAAGGAATCCCAGGATTATCCTGTCTGCAGTCATGGCTGGAAGTGGATTCCAGGGAGGGCAGCTGGCTGATCTCAGTAATGGGAGGGTAGGAAAAAAAACAAAAAAAAAACACGTCAATCCCCACGGCCTCCCTTGTAACAAAGCGTTAAGCAATTAGCAGCAGTGACGGCCTCTTCCTCAGATGACCGTGGAGGTTGTAAGGCTTGAGCCAGAAACAGAACAGCCAAACCACCTGAGGTGTGAACAGAATGTGTGTGCCAGCACCATCTGCCCTGGCACCTCCTGCCTACTGAATGCCTGTCAATGGGTTCCTATGCCAGCATAAATCAGGCCGCAAGAATGCAGCTGGATTCTGAACACCATGAACCAACCCCTGCCACCCAACAAGCATCCTGTGCTGTAAAAACATTAACTATTTACAGTGAAGGATGGTCCTGCCTGGTGATCACATCCATGTTTGAACCCATCTGATCCATTTCAGGGCATTGGGGGGCTAAAATGTTAGGTGGCACAGTGGGGGCGCTGCTGTCTCGCAGTACGGAGATCATGGGTTCGTGTCTTGGGTTCTCCCTGCGTGGAGAGCGCTTTGAGCGGTGAGAAAAGTGCTATATAATTATAAAGAATTATTATTAAACATGTGACAAACTCTCATGGGTGACACTCGCATGTGTCCAGTGTGGGTCCACACTTGGCTGGGCAACACAGTAAGCACGTCGCCCTAATGCAACATATCATTCAGCCAGATGGAGCACCATGATACTCTCCCAGACATGCATGCATATACACACACACATGCACACACATAACAGACAGCCATGCTGCACGGACTGACCAGATTGACAAAGTCCTGGTAGCAGATCTTCCCATCGGCATTGTTGTCGGCCAACGCCAGCAGCACCTCAAGCTTGTGCGGGTCCAGCTCAGACGCATGGGTTCTCAGGAGGGAGCGGAACTTCTCCGTACTGATATAGCCAGAGTTGTCAGGGTCAAACTGGCGGAGGAGACAAAGCATAATGAATGACAGTTCTGTAGTTCATCTTCACGCATTGCCCACCTGTTTGCCCACACTTCAGACACAGCAATCAGAAGAAAAAACAACAAAGAAGACAGACTTGAGAGATGTGCCACTCTCACAAGACTGCAACTCCAGCAAATGTGTAGTGTGGTGGAAACCCGAAAGCACGCAAGCGCTAAGAGTGCAGCGGAGATTCAAATCCCCCCCACCACCCCTCCCTCGCCAACTTTGTTAAGCCTTGCGCCCACCTCCTCCCGCAAAAATGCCACCATCTTCTCTCTGGCCAGCATGGTACCTCCAAGTCTGATCATAGTGCCTGCTGCATGCCCATCTGCCTCCCTGGCACTTGGTTCATTCACTCGGAGCTCTGCCCTCAGCGACTCCAAGCGAGTCTCACCCTACTGTTGGATTTCTAGCATTGGCGTCCCTCCCTCGTTCTACCCGCCCCTTTCATACATCGATGAACATGTTCCAGTCAACAGGCTAAGTGTATGGGACAAAGGGGCACTAACGGCGATTTGGGCCCCGCCCTCTAATTACTTAATCTTCCCAAGGTTGGTGGGGGGTGTAGTAGTTTACGCTCTCTCTCACTAGTATTAGGTAGAGACCGGGCATCTGTGATGTGCCCCCCACTTGTTTGCATTATGCAAATTTTCCCAGCACAATGCAATATACTAACGGCTCCATGAACACAAACAAGATTTAATTTAAAACAAAAGAGAATGCGGCCCTGACCCTCACAATCCTTGGGCATGGAGGTCAGCAGCAGATGAATGGGCATCTGATTAGAGAAAGAGTAGTGGCGCTCAGCAGGAGGAGGAAAGGAGGGCAGATAAAGAGGTCACAGTCTGTTAGCACCACAGGTCATCTAGTCAGTCTCACCTTTGGGTAAAAATTAGCCACCCTGTCAGGGTGAAACACACCTGGGGTACAAGAAAACTAACTGGCAGAAAGCTGGGCAGAAGCTGGCGTGCTGCCTCTCATGCCCACCTGAACCACTCAGCCTTTCTGTCCTGATCACATTTGTAAGGAGCCAGACGTGCACATTAAGAGGTGCTAGCAGAAAAAGAGCTTACAGGGACCCTGCTGTGCCACTGCTTACCAGACAAATAGGGGATCGATTTACCACCAGCCTTAAAACTCAAGGTAAGGGCAATGTGGCAATGCCATGTCATTCAACACAATGTTACTCATTTGTGACAGGGCAGCCTTACTCTCTCATGAGCACTCCAGGCATATTTAACAGTAAGTGACCACAGTGCCTTTGCTGTAACAAAAGATAGAGACGGTCAACCTCATCAACCCCACGTGAGCTAGAGTTCAAAGGCTGGGTGATATGAAAATAAGGTGGGTTCACCATTACGAGGGGCACATCAGTCCGAGAGGAGTAACGGCAGCTTCCAAATGGCTACAATGTGTGAGGAAAGGTTTATAGGTCACTATTGTCACCTTGTTTCCTCCCACAGTCCAAAGACATGCAGGTTAGGTGTGTGTGCCCTGCGGTGGGCTAGCACCCTGCCTTGCTCCCTTTGTTGGCTGGTATTGGCTCCAGCAGACCCCCTGTAACCCTGTAGTTAGGATATAGCGGGTTGGATACTGGATGAATATTGTCACCTTTACACTCGAATACAGTGGAGTGACATTCTAATCAACATGCAGCACAGCGCTGCTCTCCGGTGCCATGGTTAGTTTGACTACCCTATTGCAGCCATTAACACATTTTAGACTTGTTACACCATACCATGCCATTTTATAAACCCGCATAATCCTGAGCAGGGTCACAAGGGGGCTCGAGCCTATCCCAGCAAGCATCGGACACAAGGAAGGTACAATCTCTGGACAGGCTGGACACACACACACACACACACACACATTAGGGCCAATTTAGCATCAGCAATCCACCCAACCGGCATGTCTTTGGACTGTGGGAGGAAACATGCCAACAGGACGTTAGTCCTGGTCTTTACTGCAAGACATTTTGGGTTATTTTCTAGTTTTGTGCTATGCAGAATCTCTTTTTTGAGGTTATTTGTGTTTTGACTCTCCATATTTCAATATTTCCTGTGGACCTGATCAGCTTCTGTTGCTGTTGCCATGTAATTTTCTAACATGCTTAATCCAGGCCGAGGACATGGGTGGAGTTGAAGCCCATCCCTGCTATCACAGGGCACAAGGCAGGGACAAACCCTGGACAGCAAATCCACACCCACACACACAATTTAGTAATGGCAATTTACCTAAAATAAAAATAACCCGAGGGTCTTTGGATAGTGGAAGGAAACCAAAGCAGACACGGGGAGAACATGAAGACTCCACACAGGGAGCACCTGGGATGTGACCCCTGGTCTGCTTACTGCACGGCAGCAGGGCTACCACTGCACCCCCATGCCGCCCTTCTGGTATCGTTCTTTATAGTTAGTAATAAAAATGATGCCATTTCTGTTACAGTTTTGTGTGTTGTTTTATGTCTAATAGCACAATTAATGATGCTTTTCATTTGTATTCCCGTTCTTTTATTTACAAATTGCGCAAGACACTGACTGGGGCCGTCGCGTTTCTTACGAAGTGATGGTAAAAATATGTCAGTGGCTCCGGTCGAAGTTACTTGTCAAGGTCCATTTATACTTAGCATGTCCATGTCGCTGTGAAGGCCCACTAGGGTGCAAGTGGCATAAGTAACATCAGCAGTCATGGTGTGCTGACCCTCGCATCGGCGACCGTGTGCCTCCAGATCATTGTGACCGTGTGGTCCATGCCCATAGACAAGAAAACATGGGCTCATCTGAGGAACGCTTATGTGAAGTGATTCATGGCTACCTGCACCTATAACAGTCCAACATTACAAGCACACAGAGATGTCAAAATGTGCACAAATTCATGGCAAGAAATCGGCTGAACCCTGAGCAAAGATGAAAGTTTGTGTAGGCAGAAATGGGAATATCTGCAAGATCCATACGTAAAAAGCAAAGAAACGAAAAACTCTGGGGGACACTGCAACCGGACAGACCTGGGTGGGCATCCTCTGTGTGTGACCGCATCTACAGCTGTCTACTCCCGAGTACAAACAGACCTTCAGTTGGATGCACGACAATTGAAAATCCTTTGTGACAGTTAGGAGCACAAGGTTTTGATCTCAGCACCGATTTTGCCTTGTGTTTCTCATTTCCCGGTCTTTTACTTTACTCAAAGTAATTCCTGGAGACTCATAACACCAGCATTAAGGCACGGTATTGGTTTCTATGGAGTACGTCTCTGGAAATATCGAAATTAACACAAGTAACATGATGATATACATAGTGGCGCATCAGACACAACATATTCCGTGTTTACGGATTTCCTCAAAAAACAATTGTGCATGCGAGTATGTTTAGTTCTTGTGCTTTAGATTCCCTGGTTTTTGATCCTTACTACATCTCTTTGTTTAGTGTTTTGGAAGCAGCAAATGACAGGACCTATCTCTGGCTTCGACTTTTTCTGGCAGATTTCTCAATCCACCTTTCCAACGGTTTGATCGCGGCCACCATCCATACTACCTCCACTTCAGAACTGGTCATCCACTTAAAGCTAAGCATGTTCAGGCCCAGTCATTACTTGGATGGTAGACCATCTAGGATAAGCTTGGGTTTCTACTGGAAGAGGTGTTGGTGAGGCCAGCAGGGGGAGCTCACCCTGTGGTGTGTGTGTGTGTGGATCCCAATGCCGCAGTGCAGTGACGGGGACACTGGGTTGTAAAAAATGGTGACGTCCTTTGGATGAGATGTAAAACTGAAATCCTGACTCTCTGTGGTCATAAAAGATCCCTGGACATTTTTCAAAACTAGATTTCCTGGCTAAATTACGGGTTGGTCATTCTGACCCCCTAATCATCCCCTCTTCCTTATTGGCTAACTCTCTCCCTCTCTCTCTCTCACCCCTTCACCACCTAACAGCCAATGAGAGGTGAGCACACTGGTACAAGAATGGCTGCCATTGCACCATCCTGACACACGCTGCTGGTTGGATGAAGCGTTTCTCCAATGTTTGCGTAAAGTAGGTTAGAAATGCGCTGCACAAATGTAATTTATTAATACATTTCATCGCAAATTGAAAAAAGTTTTATTCCCATTTTGTTTCATTGTTCATGCAATGCAGTTGTATGCGTTGTGTGACGGTGACCATCCTGTGAATTGCATCATGGGATGGAAGTCTATTAATATAGTGGCAGTCACATGACAAATCACCCCTCAGTCGAGTAACACTCCTTGAACTTGAATGCTAGCGAAGGCAGTTTCAACTTCACGTAGTGTCGGGTTTCATTTCTCGTTTTTTGATCTCATTTCGGCTTCAGATCGCCACTTTGTCCTCATGTTTTGGTGGCCTTCTTGCTTGCCTGGCTTTGATTTTTGGCTTCACGTAACCATCTCCTGGTTATATTTTTGCTAAATGATGACCTGGTCTTTTATTTTTATTCATTTATTTATTTCACAGCGCTTTTCGTATGGCTCCTTAAAATAATGGAGGTACCATTTTGAGGGATTTGGATGTCATAGAAATTTAATGGACATTGAATTTAATTTCATTTCAGACATTTTTGACATTGTTCATTTTGAAATACGTCTTCTCGAGCTGCAATTTTGTGTTGATTATCAACGCTGTTCGCTGTTGTTATTGCCGAGTGGGCAGGCTGTTGCTAGGCAAGACGTAACGTAATTACGGCAACAATATAAAGGTCAGCGTCATAAACTCCTTCACCGTCCGAGTTTGTGATTAATTCAAATCTTAAAACTCTAGCAGATTTGTTGTTACTCTGGTGTCGCGTTATTTTCTCTTCTTCAACTTTGATTTACGTCTTGTGTTTTGGCTTAGGCCATGTGAAACACTCTGGGTTTTGACTCACTCGATTTACGATTTTGTCTCACATCCTGGCCACCGTTTTATTCGAGTCTCATCCTTCCGGTTTTGACCTTGGCTCGTCATTACTATTATGTCTCATCTCCCGGTTCCATATTGGGCTGTTGTTACACACAACACACACACAGCACCTTCAGAAAGGATTCAGGTCCTGTCACTTTTGTCACATTTTGTTATGTTGCAGCCTTTTGCTTATTTCATTTAAATTCATTTTTTAACTCATCAAGCAATACTCAGTACCCCCAGAGTGTTAAAACGACAACAGGATTTTAGGAATTTTGGCAAGTTTATTAAAAAAATAAAAAACTGAAAATTCACATTGACACATTGCAATGACACTTGAAATTTGGCTAAGGTGCCTCCCAGTATGTAGATTGTGGTGGGCAGCCAGGGCCCTTACCAGTCTGGGATGCCCTGAATACAGTATGTAAGGACTGGGGGAAGAGAGTATTTCCAAGCCAGTTTCTTTCCCAGACCGACAGAGGGCAGCTCCCTTGGTTTACAGCGGGGCCATGAGTCATGAGCAGAGAAGCTCAACCCTGTTGAGGCCCATGGCTGCCACCAACAGGCACATGGATGTTTTCAGGGCCCTAAGTGGTAGCACTTCTGCCACACCTGGAAATGCTGCCGGACGAAGCTCTTTGGGCACCTGAAGTCCTTCTGGGTGCCTTATAAAAAGGGGCCAGTCGCCAAAAGTCATTGGGAGGAAGAGGACAAAGCCTGTAGGGAGGACTGAAGGCGATGGTGAAAACACTGTGCTTGCCTTATATGCTGTGGAAAGCAACTGTGTAAATAAATCATGAGCTGTGTGAACTAGAATTAGTGTCCTGCCTGCCTGTGTCGGGGTTGGGGTAGCTGTACACACACGGGCATCACAAGATCTTGGTTGAGAGGTTGCTACACCTTGTTTGGAGTCCCCCTGTGGTCAAGTCATGTGATTGGACTGATTAGAACAGGCACCCACCTGTCTATAGAAGGTCCTACAGTTAAGCAAAAAGCTAAGCCATGAGGTCAAAGGAATTGCTACAGAGCTTAGAGACAGGATGGTGTCGAGACGCAGGTCTGGAGAAGAATGCAGCAAAATGTCTACAGCATTGAAGGTTCCCAAGAGCACAGCTGATTTTATAATTCTGAATAAGTTTGAAACAACCACGACTCTTCCTGGATTTGTTTGTTTGACCAAACTGAGCAATTGGGCAGAAGGGTCTTGGTAAGAGAGATGACTAAAAACCTGATGGTTACTCTGGATGAGCTCCAGAGAACCTATGTAGAGATCTGAGAAACTTCCAGAAGGGCAGCCATCACTACCACACTCCACCAATCTGGGCTTTACGGCAGAGTTGCCAGACGACACATGAAATTCTGCCTGGAGTTTACAAAAAAGGCATCTAAAGGACCCTCAGACTGTGAGAAACAAGATTCCCTGGAATGATGAAATCAAGATTGAACTGTTTGGCTTCACACATGGAGGAAATCAGACAGCACTCATCACCTGCACAATACCATTCCAACAATGAAGCATGGCGGTGGCAACATCATGGTACAGGGCTGGGAACTAGGAGACTAGTCAGAGTTGAGGGAAAGCTGAAACGGAGCAAAGTCCAGAGATATCCCTAATGAAAACCTACTCTTGAAGGACCTCAGACTGGGTCCAAGGTTCAGCTTCCAACAGGACAATGAAACTAGGCACAAAGCAAAGACAACACAGGAGTGGTTTGGGGACAACACTGGGAATGTTCTTCAGTTGTTCAGCCAGAACCCAAGTAAACGTCTCTGGAGAGACCTGGAATTAGCTCTCTTCTAGTGGTCTCCATCCAAACTAGACAGAGCTTCAGAAGATCTACAGAGAGGTATGACAGAAGATCCCTAAATCCAGGTGTGCGAAGCTTGTTGCGTCACATGCAAAAAGACTGCAGGATGAAATCACTGCCACAACAAACTACTGAGTAAAGGGTCTGAATTTATTTTTAATAAATTTGCAGTAGTAGGGAAATGTACTGTGTTAGCCATTATGGATGCAATGAGAAGTCAAGCAAACTTAGGCATTTTATTGGGTAACTGAACCAATTACAATGTGTAAGTTTTTGAGGCAACTGAGGCCCCTTCCTCACAAATTTTTTTTTTCGCTTTGTCATTCTAAGGCATCGAGTGTTGCTTGATCGGGGAAAAAATTTGGACATGAGCGTCAGTAGGCTTTGCACCCTAGGAAACAAGTTACCCGAACCGTTCATTAACATTGCAGTAATTATCTACCGCTCTGATGCTGATCTCTCTGATCATAAAACAGGTCATTATGATAGCAATTGACGAGAAGAATTCATAATTAAATGCAGAATTACAATATTTGAGGGTTCCTCTAGAGTGCCTCTTTCTCTTGCATGATTTGGCTCAAAAATTAATCAGCATATCGTCATCTCATAACAGGCTTAAGTTTCAAGTTTGGTATTTTTCATCTAGCCGTTTTAGCTCTAGACCATCCTCAAGAAACTGACACACAGACAGACACACGGCCATCATTGAGATATCAATATTTTCAGTATCGAGGTCCCTAAAACATTGAGATCCATCGAAAACCGAAGATCGTAATTTTTGACAAATGTAAAGCTTTTGCTCCTTCCCCACATATGATAGGTTATTGTGGGGGAGGGCGCAAAGCAAAAATAAATTTAAATAATGTTAGCATAGGGCTGCAAAAAAACAAAATGTGTAAACAGTGAAGGCGCTATATCTTAAGTGTGCTACATGGAGTCACTGCACATTTAACAGCATTAGTAACTACAGGGGGATAAAACTGATGTTATGGGAAAGAGCAGTGGAAGGTTGGTTAAGAAGTGAGATGATGATTAGTGAGCAGCAGGATGGTTTCATGCCAAGAAATAACACAACAGATGTGATGTTTGCTCTGAGGGGGTTTATGGAGAAGTTTAGAGAAGGCCAGAAGGAGTTGCATTGCGTCTCTGTGGACCTGGAGAAAGCATATGACAGGGTGCTTCAAGAGGAAGTCGGGAGTGGCAGAGAAGTACGTAAGAGTTGTACAGGATATGTACGAGCGAAGTGTGACAATAGTGAGGTCTGTGGTAGGAGTGACGGATGCATTCAAGATAGAGGTGGGATTACATCAGGGATCGGCTCTGAGGTCTTTCTTATTTGCAATGGTGATGGACAGGTTGACAGACGAGATTAGACAAGAGCCCCCGTGGAGCTGCCTAAAAGGAGGTTTATGGATGTGGTGAGAGAGGACATGAAGGTAATGGGTGTGACAGAGCAAGATGCAGAGGACAGAAAGATATGGAAAAAGATGATGTGCTGTGGCAACCCCTTACGGGAGCAGCCGAAAGAAGAAGTAGATCTTTTCCAGAAATTAATATCAACAACCGATACCAGGCACTCCACTAGAAAGTGGTCACTAGTCAATAACTACTGCATTTCCAGCTTGCCAACAGTTCAACATTTACAGGGTCCTGCCACAGAAGGAGAATCCGCACTCCATGGGCGACATCCAACTTGAAGACAGCCAAGCAACAGTGACACAGCCCACTTTACTCAATCACACAGTCAGATCGATGGCTTAAATTTCCTGGCACTTCTGATCACCCAGCCTTGTGGTGTTAGTGATGTACGAGTCAGAGATCCGCAAGCCGAGACAGTCACACAGCCGCGGAAAAACATAAAAAGCCCCCCTCCCCCCCAATGCGTTCCCTGTCCCAATTTCACAAAGAACAGAAGCGATGAGAACTCTCTCCCAAGGGGTCTAGTCACTAATCACAGCACCCCCCTCCTCAAGACACAAAGGATTTCCAGTGCCAGACTTTTCTCAGTGCACCCCATTCTGCTTACTCATATGGAAAATGACAACGCTGGAAGGATTAAGGGGATGTCCATGTGGGTTTTAGCCCAGATTCTCTTAAATGGCACAAGAAGTGGCACAAGAAATCTAGGAGCCACGGGTTTGGGAGGACTGTGGAAATGGAAATGGCATCCTCCACAGAGAAAGCATAAAAAAGAACAAAAATGCTCCTTGGTGTTGGAATAGGGGGATTCAGAAGTCAAAAACAAGGCTAGTCAGTATGGCTGTCTGGGTATTAGCAGTCCCGCCACACTTCTCCCTCAGAAGATGCTGGACCCTTTGGTGCTACAGCGCTAGGCCACAGGAACACAGCGCTGACCCCACAGCCTCCTCTCCCCACTCACACAATGTAGATTTGTGTCCAGTGCGTCCACTGTAAATGACTTCACACCAGCAGACACAAGGTGGAGCCAAGGGTCTAATTTGCTGCCAGGCCCACCATGACATCCTGTTGGCTCTTATATCTTTATTCTTAATTCGATGTGGTGTTCTATTCACTGTGAAGATAAATGAGCCCCGGCAGGGGTTCTTGTTTGGAAAGGGGGGCCTAAATGCCTATGTGCCTGCTTTTGAACTGTGGTTAATAAAGCCGAAAGGTCACAATGGTAATGATTTAAGATGCAGCCATCTGTAACTCAAGAGACCATACGTCTGGCAAGTGAAAGCCACCGGGAGGAAACATGGCCCCTGCAGCCCATGAGCTCAGTATTGATTGCACTGCAAACTAGTAAAGATGTCTCAACAAACAACAGATTCCCAGGAAGCCCACCCCCTCCCCCTTTTTAGTGGACCACTGAAACCAAATAAAACCACCTTCTTTCTTTTGAGCCACTTCAACCTAAAGAGTCCAGTGCTCAGCAGATGTCAGAAACCCATCTAGGCCACCCTCCATTTTAGCAGGCGGATGAAAATCAGTCAAGGTCCCTTCTAAGTGGGCAGCACTTCCTTACATTTACCAAAAAAATCCAACAAGTCCTAAAACTCACGGGCAACAGAAACCAAACAAAAGTAGACCTCAGCCCCGCTGAATCCCAAGCAACAGAAGCCCAACCGGAAGTATCCCTAATGAACGGGTGCCAAACTCTTCAGTCTCACGGCCTGAGAAACCCAGCCAGACCAACCCTCAGAAGGTGCCCTTCAACCCAAGGTGCAGTGGGAGGTCTGTTTGTACCTCAGCGGGTGTCAGAAAGTCAAATGTCTTCTCTGCTTGATGTGCTCCAGAAACTCAAGAACGCCTCACAAAACCAATCTGCAGCTTCTTTTTCTTCTTTCTCTTCATCTTTTCCCACGCCTATGTAGGGTCAATGTTCCTAATCGGCCTTTTCCATGTAGCTTGATCCTGTACCATTTCCCTTCAAATCTTTATCCATCCTCCTCTACTTCGGCCTTCCTTGCTTTTGCTTTTTCCATACTTCCATTCCCCTCACCCAATTTGCCCACATATTCCTTGCATCTCCTCATCACGTGTCCATACCACTTCAACCTCCTTTCCTGTACTTTCTTAGATTTCTCTCCCTCATTTGTTGTACCTCTGATTGTCTCATTTCTTATTCTGTCCTTTTTTTGTAACTTTACACATCCATCTCAACATTTCCATTTCTACCTCATCTAACTTCTTTCTCGTTGACTTACATTAGCTGCCCATGTCTCAATTCCAAACATCATTGCTGCTCTTACCACTGTCTTAACCTTCACCTTGGTTCTTCAATCACACAATACTCCCAACATCTTCTTCCAATTGTTAATCCACACCCCACTCTATGGGTTATCTCTGCATCTTACTCTTCATCTTGGGCTACCACATCCTAGATACGTAAACTTGTCCACTCTTTTTTATATCTCTCTCTGCAGGTTAACTTCTCAATCCTGATCACCATTAGACCTCAGATATCCTGTCTTCTTCTTATTGATCTTCAGTTCTCTCTTCTCCAAACTCCTTCTCCATTCTTCCAACTTCCATTCCACTTACTCCTGTCTGGTACTACACAACCCAATGTTATCAGACACCAGAAATGAATTTTCAACCTTCGGCCTACAGGGTACTGGGTGAGCTTCCCTTCACGGTTGGCATATCAAATCCCCCCAAAAAAAGACATAGCAGGAAACCCAACAAAACCAGATCTCCAGAGTGTGAAGTCAGAACGCAAAACATGTTCTCTCATTAAGGACGGCAGAAATCCGACAAGCCTTTTTATCCCTAGCACACTAATCGATAAGCTTTCCCACTCCTTCTTCGCTTGGATAAAGGATTTCCTTACTGGCCATCCACAAAATGTTAGAATTGGCCCCCACTGCTCCTACACCCTCACACTTAGCACCGGCTCCTCTCAGGGCTGTGTACTGAGCCCACTTCTCTATGCCCTTTACACTTATAACTGTACATCTAATTACTCCTGCAACACAATCATCGGGTTCACTGATGATTCCACAGTGGTAGGTCTCATAACCAGTGACGATGAGTCAGCATACAGGGACGAGGAGTCACAGAAGTGCTCCAGGAACAAACTTTCACTCAACACCCACAAAACTAGATGATGGTCATTGACTTCAGGGGGCACAGAGCACAGCCAGCTCCTCTATACATTAACAGAGAGGGTCGCCGCCGTTGTTCCTGAGAACATACATATCTGAGGACCTGTCCTGGCCTGCAAACACTCTGGGCGGTGCTCAAAAAGTCCCAGCAGCGACTGCATTTCCTGAGACTCTTCTGGAAAGTGGAAATGAAGGGGAAACTGCTGCTGACCTTCTACCGCTCAACAACCCTGAACGTTTTTAGCACACTGCGTCTCAACATGATATGCTGGCCGAACAGCAGCAGACAGGAAATCCACGGCAGAGAAGATCATTGGCTGCTCTCTGCCCTCCCTGGAAAATGCCAACAGTGCCTCCACAGAGCCAGAAAAATCATTCAAGGCCCTTCCCATCCTGGCCACTAACTGTTCATGTTACTGCCCACTTGGGCAGGTGGTACAAGAGCAATAAGAGTAGAACAAAAAGATTCACAGATAGCATCTATCCTTGGGCCATCAGAATTTTACATTCTAAAAACTTGTAGAACTGTTTGAATTTTTTTTTCCTCATATGTACTTTAGTGGATAATAATTTCCGTCCCTCATCTGTGGATTTATTTGTCGTAACGTGTGCTTTTTATATATTATTTGTTTGTCGTTGTTTGTTCTCCTTGCGGCGTTTACAGACGTAGCTTTTTAGAATTTCATTGTACAATGACAATGAAGGCCTTTCTAATGTGCCACAGAAAGCCAACAAGCTCTATCATCATTAAGAACCAGAAGCTCATCTTAGACAGGCCCTATAGCAGGCCTCCCTTCCTCAGGAACAGCAGAAATCCACTGCTAACAATTCCTCCACCTTTGTCTCGAAACTTGAAACGCATTCGAGCCACTCCCGTAATGGGCAGCTGAAGCTCAGCAAGGTTCACTTCCTAATGGGCAACAGAAATGCAATCAAACTTGCAGCCTCAAGAGTCGAAGAAAAGCAACACATCGGACACTTAGTGCCCATGACTAGCTGGCTGAAGAAACCCACAAAGTTCTTCTGGTCAGTGTTGTCCCGGCAAAGTTCCTGAATGAATCCTAGAAATGAATCTGCTAGGAAAGTAATCTTGCACATCACATGATGACCAACCACCCCTGCCATTTCTACTTCAACTGGGTGATGCCCCCTATAAATTAGAAACTTTAACCCAAATTAAACAAAATGGGCACCTCCGGGAGAAACTTTGGAATGATATGCATGGCAGCATAACTCAAGAGAGCTCCCTTCACGACCGCGTCTCCCACTTTGACCCAAGCCCCTCCCACCACCAGCACCATTTCTCCTTCAGACAGCCTGACTCCTTAATATTTTAGTCACCTCATGCGCAATCTTCTTCACACATTCCAGTACAAAATGCCAAGGTGGTACAGAACAGAATTGGCAGAGCTTTGAAAATGAGTACTTTCTGGTTAGTGCAAACATAAACTGGCATCTGTAAAAATTCCATCGTGCGTTGAGTGTGTTGGTGGGGGGTGGAGGGGGGGTCTTTACATTGAACATGGTGCCTATAATCACAGTGGGCCTTTGCTTAAAAAGGACAGAGGGGTGGGGAATCTGAAATGTGCCAACTGAGAAATGTAAGCAAAGAAGCTGGCAAACCCATCATTAGCAGGAGGAAGCAGGGGAACATCTAATAAGATGCAGTGCAAGTAAGCAGAGCTTTGGAAAATATGTATTTACAAATAATAAGAGACCACCCAGGAGGCATCTAAATATAAAAAAATTCAAGGCATATACAATTACATGCCAGCTTGTGTCACTGGCATGACTATACCTCTACCAGCGGGACAGCACACTATTCCTTCTGACATACCAGACCACCACTGAAGTACCAGTAGAGAAGTCCTACAATCTCAGACATAGGTGCCTGACAAAGGGGTCTGTCTTGTTCGCAGCATCCATCCGAGGGGTCTGTGTCACCAACCCACTGTTAACTGAAGACAGCTTGCAGATGGATCACATAAGACGTTGGGGGTGGGTTTGGGGCATCTCATTTACCTAGTGAATGAAGTGATCCTTTAGTAATGGAGACTGCCAAGACATGACCCAGAGAATTGTGGGATACAAAGATGTGCAGCGGTCCAGGAAATAGACTGAGCTTCAAAGTGCGGAGTCAGGCTCTACGCGCCCCACGATCGATGTGACAGTTCCCAGTGCTGCTTCAGCAAATTAGGAAACGTAAATCTGAGCAAAGACAGGCAACGTTCCCATGGGGTCTTGATGGTGCAGACCACCAGAGCATGGAAGGATTAGTTTCAGGGATCCAGTCCTGTGGGTTTGTGTGCACCTTAGCCTAGCCTTTGCTCACATAATCTCTACTGGCGGACACCCAGGGGAGAAGCTTCTCGGTCGGTCTGGGTCAGGGACACATGCGTCCATCTGGGTTTCTCATTAGCTTGATGGATAAACTGGAGGCCCCCGAGAGGGTCCAGGCCTCCTGAGGTACACGTAGCTCCTCCCAAAATAAGTAAATACTAGAAATGAGCCCAATGCATATCAATGCCCCCCCAACCCTCCCCCCCCCGTCCACTTGATCTCCTATTGTTCAGGTGCCAGGACCCCTTCAGAAGCGCCAGCAGTGACTTGGTCATCTGTCTCAGTCCTCTCAGACAGATCACTTAGGGGTCAATGGGACAGGTTAAAGGTTCCAGGAGGACCTGGAGTGCACAACAGCTGTCCCTCAATGAAAAGTGAAGAGGCGAACGGACCAAACCCCCTAAGACCCCACTCCCACCCCCCCAGACGACGACAGACACAAAAAATGAAAAGGTGCCTCCCTTGAAGAATTAATCCCGTGGGCCTCAGCGCGCTCAAAGGAGGCGGCTGACACGAGTCTAGACTCGGCCGGCTGATGCTTTGTTCTCGTCGCCGCAACGCAGGTGCTCCTCGGGGGCCCCAGTGCACAATTAATACTCGGCTCCCTTCCTCATTGTGCGGCTCGCAGCAAAAGCTGACAACCATACATGAGATTAGATATCGACCTGATTGCATATTTGTGCAGGTCAATCGCTGTGTGCTACACATCCGCCCGAGTGTGCGACACACTCAGTGAGAGAGGCAGTGGTCACTTGTGTTTGTGTGTGTATGTGGCACAAAATGAAAACCGAGGACTGTGCATGTAACACTAAAAAAAAAAACAAAAATACCTGGAGTATATGTGCGTACTTGTATCATGGTGGAGACCAGCAGCAACAGTGTGTGTGAGTGTGCGCGGGAGTGAGACGGGCACAAACAGTGACCAGAACCTGGCGTGTGTCAGCAGGTTGATGGCACATGATGGACTACAACTTGTGACTTTGTGTGTAGCAGACAGCTTGAGGGGTGCTTGTGTATGTGTGTGTGTATACAAGAAAAAGGAAACAGAAACAGAAGCACAACCAATGTGACACAGAAAGAGTGTGAGTGACGTGAAGTGAGATGGCTGTGATGGGCATTTGTGTTTACCCTTTACACTGAAACAGATGTGGTGCAGAGTGTGTTTGCGTGTCCAAAAAAAAACTCCATGGTCTGTG